>NC_088418.1:59287248-59394748 GCF_034236695.1 Oncorhynchus nerka
AACGCATCACCGGGGGCAAACTACCTGCCCTCCAGGACACCTACACCACCCGATGTTACAGGAAGGCCATAAAGATCATCAAGGACATCAACCACCCGAGCCACTGCCTGTTCACCCCGCTATCATCCAGAAGGCGAGGTCAATACAGGTGCATCAAAGCTGGGACCGAGAGACTGAAAAACAGCTTCTATCTCAAGGCCATCAGACTGTTAAACAGCCACCACTAACATTGAGTGGCTGCTGCCAACACACTGACACTGACACTGACTCAACTCCAGCCACTTTAATAATGGGAATTGATGGGAAATTATGTAAATATATCTCTAGCCACTTTAAACAATGCTACCTTATATAATGTTACTTTCCCTACATTATTCATCTCATATGCATACGTATATACTGTACTCTATATCATCGACTGCATCCTTATGTAATACATGTATCACTAGCCACTTTAACTATGCCACTTTGTTTACATACTCATCTCATATGTATATACTGTACTCGATACCATCTACTGTATCTTGCCTATGCTGCTCTGTACCATCACTCATTCATATATCCTTATGTACATATTCTTTATCCCCTTACACGGTGTATAAGACAGTAGTTTTGGAATTGTTAGTTAGATTACTTGTTGGTTATTACTGCATTGTCGGAACTAGAAGCACAAGCATTTCGCTACACTCGCATTAACATCTGCTAACCATGTGTATGTGACAAATAAAATTTGATTTGATTTGATGTTAATGTAAATGTTAGCGATAATGCTATGCAGCAGAGGAAACGGTGCCTGGTGTTCTCCTAGACAGATCGCTGGTCATACAGTGGCTGTTCAAACAAGTACACTTGTCCCACCACCCTCTGATTTCATCTTCCCAGGGATAGCCTGAAATTACCTGTTTATTTACACGCCCCTAGCTGTGTACTTATCCTTCTGCAGATTAGCTAGGATAGCAGCAGTGGTGAGTGAGTGTGTGTGAGCGTGTGTGTGTGTGTGTGGGGGGGTGTATGCCTGTATGTTTCTGTGTGAGAACAGGCTGCAGTGAAAATGAACAAGCAACATAGTTTCTGATCATTGACTGTCCAGTACTTAATCGATAGGCTCTATAACTGCATCACGTACATTCACCATATGATTCATCGCTAGTCGTGAGGCGTTCCACAAATCACACAGCTAGTTTTGAGCATTTTAGCATTCATAGAATGATATGAACAACAATGTATAACATCCGTGTACTAAAAAACTCAACGCACACATTATGATAGACAGGTATTGGTGTGTTATTAGCAGAACACGTTATGACAGACAGGTATAGGTGTGTTATTTGCAGAACACATTATGACAGACAGGTATTGGTGTGTTATTAGCAGAACACATTATGACAGACAGGTATTGGTGTGTTATTAGCAGAACACATTATGATAGACAGGTATTGGTGTGTTATTAGCAGAACACATTATGATAGACAGGTATTGGTGTGTTATTAGCAGAACACATTATGACAGACAGGTATTGGTGTGTTATTAGCAGAACACATTATGACAGACATGTATTGGTGTGTTATTAGCAGAACACATTATGACAGACATGTATTGGTGTGTTATTAGCAGAACACATTATGACAGACAGGTATTGGTGTGTTATTAGCAGAACACATTATGACAGACAGGTATTGGTGTGTTATTAGCAGAACACATTATGATAGACATGTATAGGTGTGTTATTAGCAGAACACATTATGATAAACAGGTATTGGTGTGTTATTAGCAGAACACATTATGACAGACATGTATTGGTGTGTTATTAGCAGAACACATTATGACAGACATGTATTGGTGTGTTATTAGCAGAACACATTATGACAGACATGTATTGGTGTGTTATTAGCAGAACACATTATGACAGACAGGTATTGGTGTGTTATTAGCAGAACACATTATAATAGACATGTATTGGTGTGTTATTAGCAGAACACATTATGACAGACAGGTATTGGTGTGTTATTAGCAGAACACATTATGATAGACAGGTATTGGTGTGTTATTAGCAGAACACATTATGATAGACAGGTATTGGTGTGTTATTAGCAGAACACATTATGACAGACAGGTATAGGTGTGTTATTAGCAGAACACATTATGACAGACATGTATTGGTGTGTTATTAGCAGAACACATTATGACAGACATGTATTGGTGTGTTATTAGCAGAACACATTATGACAGACAGGTATTGGTGTGTTATTAGCAGAACACGTTATGACAGACAGGTACTGGTGTGTTATTAGCAGAACACATTATGACAGACAGGTATCGGTGTGTTATTAGCAGAACACATTATGACAGACAGGTATTGGTGTGTTATTAGCAGAACACATTATGACAGACATGTATTGGTGTGTTATTAGCAGAACACATTATGACAGACAGGTATTGGTGTGTTATTAGCAGAACACATTATGACAGACAGGTATTGGTGTGTTATTAGCAGAACACATTATGATAGACATGTATTGGTGTGTTATTAGCAGAACACATTATGACAGACAGGTATTGGTGTGTTATTAGCAGAACACATTATGACAGACAGGTATTGGTGTGTTATTAGCAGAACACATTATGACAGACAGGTATTGGTGTGTTATTAGCAGAACACATTATGATAGACATGTATTGGTGTGTTATTAGCAGAACACATTATGACAGACAGGTATCGGTGTGTTATTAGCAGAACACATTATGATAGACAGGTATTGGTGTGTTATTAGCAGAACACATTATGACAGACAGGTATCGGTGTGTTATTAGCAGAACACATTATGACAGACAGGTATCGGTGTGTTATTAGCAGAACACATTATGACAGACAGGTATCGGTGTGTTATTAGCAGAACACATTATGACAGACAGGTATTGGTGTGTTATTAGCAGAACACATTATGATAGACAGGTATTGGTGTGTTATTAGCAGAACACATTATGACAGACATGTATTGGTGTGTTATTAGCAGAACACATTATGACAGACAGGTATTGGTTTGTTATTAGCAGAACACATTATGACAGACAGGTATTGGTGTGTTATTAGCAGAACACATTATGACAGACAGGTATTGGTGTGTTATTAGCAGAACACATTATGACAGACAGGTATTGGTGTGTTATTAGCAGAACACATTATGACAGACAGATATTGGTGTGTTATTAGCAGAACACATTATGACAGACAGGTATTGGTGTGTTATTAGCAGAACACATTATGATAGACAGGTATTGGTGTGTTATTAGCAGAACACATTATGACAGACAGATATTGGTGTGTTATTAGCAGAACACATTATGACAGACATGTATTGGTGTGTTATTAGCAGCAGGTGGCTGTTGTTTATAGCTCATTCAGCGATAATGCGCTGTCTGCTGGCTGATATCGGTAAGCTGTCAGAGCTAATGGAAATATATTGACTTCCTTTGACAACATGGAGTGAGAGGTTCCCTGTCTCTATCCCAACCTCTCTGTATCAGCAGTGCGCACAGTTCTGTTCTGGAAGATTCCACTATAGAAAGGGGAAATGGGGGGGAACGGAGCATTTTGATTGGCCCGTCAAGCGCAGCGCTGTAGCAGGCTGTAGTGTTTTTCCCCTTCTTCGGTCAGTATGTCTTTTACCTTTTTTTCATCATTATTCTCTCTCTCTTTCCCTCTCTTTTCTCTCCCACTCTCTGATCCTCTTTTCTTCCCCCCCCTCTCTCTCTCTCTTCTTCCCCCCCCTCTCTCTCTCTCTCTCTTCTCCCCCCCTCTCTCTCTTTCTCTCTCTCTCTCTTTTCTCCCCTCTCTCTCTCTCTTCTCCTCCCCTCTCTCTCTCTTTCCCTCTCTTTTCTCTACCCCTCTTTCCCTCTCTTTTCTCTCTCTCTCTGTCTCTCTCTCTGTCTCTCTCTCTGTCTCTCTCTCTGTCTCTCTCGCTGTCTCTCCCTCTCTCTCTCTCTCTCTCTCTCTCTCTCTCTCTCTGTCTCTCTCTCTCTTTCCCTCTCTCTTCTCTCTCTCTCCTTCCCTCCACTGTACTGCAGAGAAGAATAAAGGAAAGGGGGATGGGAGGAGATAAAGAGGGGAGTGCCATAGCTCTCAAGGGAAGAGAGAGCAGGCATGTAGTGAGAGACACAAAGGTGGGAGGAGAGTGTGTGTGTGTGTGTTTGTGTGTGGAGAATATTCCAGGGTGTATGCTGTTTCAGAGTTAGGGGGAAAGAGGACAATAGCAGTGAAAAAGGGGGGTCCGGAATAGTGTGTATGTTCATACTGTTACGGATACAGTTATCCTGTGTGTGTGTGTATCCTGTGTGTGTTTCTTTTCTCTCCTTCTCCCCTCACAGGTGAAAACCATCACTCCCCAATCAGTCAACAATCAATCATCAATCAGAAGACACACCTCCTCCTACTTCCTATCCTATCACAGTTCCTTCCCCATGGTTTAAAAACCCCATCATTTGTTTGTTCTAAAGAGCAATCTCTAGCAATCTCTAGCTCAATCTCTCTGTAAATGCCATGTCTGTAGGTCTCTGTGTTTCACTCTCGCTTTGTGTCTTAACCTCTCTTTTGTTTAAGCACCTCCATAGCACTTTGTCATCACCTGTGAGTATTGTTTTTGGTTATGGTGTTTGTGTTTGTTTGCTGGTGGGAAAAGGGGAAACCAAGACAAGTCGTCCATGGGCATACACTACCCGTAGGTGAACTTTGTTAAATACACTAGTTAGAACTGGGCGGACCACCAACTGTATTTTTGGTTAGTTAGTTAGCTGTTGTTAAAGTAGGCTAGTCTAGCTTAGGGGTGTTTTTGAATACTTATTGTTTCTTTTCTTGGGTCCAGCTCAGCCCCTTTTCCTGCTCCCCCCATTACCGTGTGTTTATAAATAAACCTAGAGTTTGACGGTAGATTTCTGTTGTCGTGGTTATTTCGTGCACACTTTTACTTTGTCACAATAATAATTTGCATGAGTTATGTTACGGGTCTCATTACCATCCCCCCTAGACTGTCGGGCCAAAAGGGATTCGTAACAATACTGTACATGTCCGTTTGTGTAAGTTTTCCTTGATGACAGCTTTGCACACTCTTGGCATTCTCTCAACCAGCTTCATGAGGAATGCTTTCCAACAGTTTTGAAGGAGTTCCCACATATGCTGAGCACTTGTTGGCTGCTTTTCCTTCACTCTGTGGTCCAACTCATCCCAAACCATCTCAATTGGGTTGTGATCGGGTGATTGTGAAGGCCAGGTCATCTGATGCAGCACTCCATTACTCACCTTCTTGGTCAAATAGCCCTTACACAGCCTGGAGCTGTGTTGGGTCATTGTTCTGTTGAAAAACAAATTATAGTCCCACTTAGCGACCCTGCTAGGTAAAGTCCCCCCTTATCTCAGCTCGCTGGTCACCATAGCATCTCCCACCTGTAGCACACGCTCCAGCAGGTATATCTCTCTAGTCACCCCCAAAACCAATTCTTTCTTTGGCCGCCTTTCCTTCCAGTTCTCTGCTGCCAATGACTGGAACGAACTACAAAAATCTCTTAAATTGGAAACACTTATCTCCCTCACTAGCTTTAAGCACCAACTGTCAGAGCATCTTACAGATTACTGCACCTGTACATAGCCCACCTATAATTTAGCCCAAACAACTACCTCTTTCCCAACTGTATTTAATTTATTTATTTATTTTGCTCCTTTGCACCCCATTATTTTTATTTCTACTTTGCACATTCTTCCATTGCAAAACTACCATTCCAGTGTTTTACTTGCTATATTGTATTTACTTTGCCACCATGGCCTTTTTTGCCTTTACCTCCCTTCTCACCTAATTTGCTCACATTGTATATAGACTTGTTTTTTTACTGTATTATTGACTGTAAGTTTGTTTTACACCATGTGTAACTCGTGTCGTTGTATGTGTCGAACTGCTTTGCTTTATCTTGGCCAGGTCGCAATTGTAAATGAGAACTTGTTCTCAACTTGCCTACCTGGTTAAATAAAGGTGAAATAAATAAATAAATAGCGCAAACCAGATGGGATGGCGTATCACTGCAGACTGCTGTTATAGCCATGCTGGTTAAGTGTGCCTTGAATTCTAACTAAATGACTGAAAGTGTCACCAGCAAAGCACCCACACACCATCACACTACCTCCTCCATGCTTCACGGCAGGAACCACACATGCAGAGATCATCCTACTCTGCGTCTCATGAAGACACGGCGGTTGGAACCAAAAATCGCACATTTGGACTCATCAGACCAAAAGCCCGATTTCCACAGGTCTAATGTCCATTGCTCGTGTTTCTTGGCCCAAGCAAGTCTCTTACTATTATTGGTGTCCTTTAGTAGTGGTTTCTTTGCAGCAATTCAACCATGAAGGCTTGATTCACACACTCCTCTGAACAGTTGATGTTGAGATGCGTTTGTTACTTGAACTCTGTGAAGCATTTATTTGGGCTGCAATCTGAGGGGCAGTTAACTCTAATGAACCTATCCTCTGCAGCAGAGGTAACTCTGGGTCTTCCATTCCTGTGGCGGTCCTCATGAGAGCCAGTTTCATCATAGCGCTTGAGGGTTTTTGAGACTGCACTTGAAGAAACGTTCAAAGTTCCATAGTCCTATCTTGTGTATACCACCCCTACTTTGTCACAACACAACTGATTGGCTCAAATGCATTAAGGAAATAAATTCTACATATTAACTTTTAACAAGGCACCTGTTAATTGAAATGCATTCCAGGTGACTACCTCATGAAGCTGGTTGAGACAATGCCAAGAGAGTGCAAAGCTGTCACCATGGCAAACGGTAGCTAATTTGAAGAATCTCAAATATAAAATATATTTTGATGTGTTTAACACTTTTTTTTGGAACTACATGATTCCATTTGTGTTATTTCATGGTGTTGATGTCTTAAAATAATGAAAAACCCCTGAATAGGTCGGGGTGTCCAAACTTATGTCTGGTACTGTACGTTCATGCTTGCCTGTGTGTGTGTGTGTGTGTGTGTGTGTGTGTGTGTGTGTGTGTGTGTGTGTGTGTGTGTGTGTGTGTGTACCTACGTTCTTACGTGCCTGTGTGAATGTGCTGTGTTCCCATGCCCAGCTCCAGTGACCCAGAGTAGAGTTAGATTAGCCTGTTCCCCTTTCTTTCTCTTCTCCCAATGCTGGATTGTATTACAGTTAGGGATTCACACACAGACCACACACACACACTACACACACAGACCACACGCTACACACACAGAATTAGGAGGAAAAGGATGTTTCCTCTCTTAATTGAACCAGCATATAATTTTCCACAATGAACCCTGATGTGCCTGTGTGTGCATATGTCAGAGGGAGCGAGTGTCTGAGAGTGTTTGTCTGTGAGTGTGTGTGTGTGTGTGTGTGTGTGTGTGTGTGTGTGTGTGTGTGTGTGTGTGTGTGTGTGTGTGTGTGTGTGTGTGTGTGTGTGTGTGTAAATATATATATGTGTGTGGTATACAGTGTCAACAGCATGCTTGTGGAACCAATCATCCCTCTCTGTAATGCTCTCCTGCTGTGTTCTGTACTACCCTGTATGGCTGTGTTCTGTACTACCCTGTATGGCTGTGTCCTGTACTACCCTGTATGGCTGTGTTCTGTACTACCCTGTATAGCTGTGTCCTGTACTACCCTGTATGGCTGTGTCCTGCACTACCCTGTATGGCTGTGTCCTGTACTACCCTGTATGGCTGTGTCCTGTACTACCCTGTATGGCTGTGTTCTGTACTACCCTGTATGGCTGTGTCCTGTACTACCCTGGATGGCTGTGTTCTGTACTACCCTGTACGGCTGTGCTCTGTACTACCCTGTATGGCTGTGTCCTGTACTACCCTGTATGGCTGTGTCCTGTACTACCCTGTATGGCTGTGTCCTGTACTACCCTGTATGGCTGTGTCCTGTACTCCCCTGTGCGGCTGTGTCCTGTACTCCCCTGTATGGCTGTGTCCTGTACTACCCTGTATGGCTGTGTCCTGTACTCCCCTGTGCGGCTGTGTCCTGTACTACCCTGTGCGGCTGTGTCCTGTACTCCCCTGTGCGGCTGTGTCCTGTACTACCCTGTATGGCTGTGTCCTGTACTCCCCTGTGCGGCTGTGTCCTGTACTACCCTGTATGGCTGTGTCCTGTACTCCCCTGTGCGGCTGTGTCCTGTACTACCCTGTATGGCTGTGTCCTGTACTCCCCTGTGCGGCTGTGTCCTGTACTGCCCTGTGCGGCTGTGCTCTGTACTGCCCTGTGTGGCTGTGTCCTGTACTGCCCTGTGCGGCTGTGTCCTGTACTGCCCTGTGTGGCTGTGTCCTGTACTGCCCTGTGCGGCTGTGTCCTGTACTGCCCTGTGTGGCTGTGTCCTGTACTGCCCTGTGCGGCTGTGTCCTGTACTGCCCTGTGTGGCTGTGTCCTGTACTGCCCTGTGCGGCTGTGTCCTGTACTGCCCTGTGTGGCTGTGTCCTGTACTGCCCTGTGTGGCTGTGTCCTGTACTACCCTGTATGGCTGTGTCCTGTACTGCCCTGTATGGCTGTGTCCTGTACTACCCTGTATGGCTGTGTCCTGTACTGCCCTGTGTGGCTGTGTCCTGTACTGCCCTGTGCGGCTGTGTCCTGTACTACCCTGTGCGGCTGTGTCCTGTACTGCCCTGTGTGGCTGTGTCCTGTACTGCCCTGTGTGGCTGTGTCCTGTACTGCCCTGTGTGGCTGTGTCCTGTACTGCCCTGTGTGGCTGTGTCCTGTACTGCCCTGTGCGGCTGTGTCCTGTACTGCCCTGTGTGGCTGTGCCCTGCACTGCCCTGTGTGGCTGTGTCCTGTACTGCCCTGTGTGGCTGTGTCCTGTACTGCCCTGTGTGGCTGTGTCCTGTACTGCCCTGTGTGGCTGTGTCCTGTACTGCCCTGTGCGGCTGTGTCCTGTACTGCCCTGTGTGGCTGTGTCCTGTACTGCCCTGTGCGGCTGTGTCCTGTACTGCCCTGTGTGGCTGTGCCCTGCACTGCCCTCTATGCTACAGAGTGCCCTGATATTATCCTGAGCATGTGACCTGACAAGGAGGTTGTGTGGTACTGACCATAGACCATGGATGGGCAATGGTCCCCCCTCCCTCACCTTGCGAGAGAAACATTTCAGCAGCCCCCCTGCAATTGTACACCATTTGCCATGGGGCGGAGAAAAGATTTAGCCATTTTTTTTAATGACATCTGAGTGTGAGTGACTGTTATCAGGGGGGATAGAAGGCTACACTGACCATAGACTGTTAACAGGGGGATAGAAGGCTACACTGACCATAGACTGTTAACAGGGGGATAGAAGGCTACACTGACCATAGACTGTTAACAGGGGGATAGAAGGCTACACTGACCATAGACTGTTAACAGGGGGGATAGAAGGCTACACTGACCATAGACTGTTAGCAGGGGGGATAGAAGGCTACACTGACCATAGACTGTTAACAGGGGGATAGAAGGCTACACTGACCATAGACTGTTATCAGGGGGGATAGAAGGCTACACTGACCATAGACTGTTAACAGGGGGGATAGAAGGCTACACTGACCATAGACTGTTAGCAGGGGGATAGAAGGCTATACTGACCATAGACTGTTAACAGGGGGATAGAAGGCTACACTGACCATAGACTGTTAACAGGGGGGATAGAAGGCTACACTGACCATAGACTGTTAACAGGGGGGATATAATGCTACACTGACCATAGACTGTTAGCAGGGGGATAGAAGGCTACACTGACCATAGACTGTTAACAGGGGGATAGAAGGCTACACTGACCATAGACTGTTAACAGGGGGGATAGAAGGCTACACTGACCATAGACTGTTAACAGGGGGGATAGAAGGCTACACTGACCATAGACTGTTAACAGGGGGATAGAAGGCTACACTGACCATAGACTGTTAACAGGGGGGATAGAAGGCTACACTGACCATAGACTGTTAACAGGGGGGATAGAAGGCTACACTGACCATAGACTGTTAACAGGGGGGATAGAAGGCTACACTGACCATAGACTGTTAACAGGGGGGATAGAAGGCTACACTGACCATAGACTGTTATCAGGGGGGATAGAAGGCTCCACTGACCATAGACTGTTAACAGGGGGATAGAAGGCTACACTGACCATAGACTGTTAACAGGGGGATAGAAGGCTACACTGACCATAGACTGTTAACAGGGGGATAGAAGGCTACACTGACCATAGACTGTTAACAGGGGGATAGAAGGCTACACTGACCATAGACTGTTAACAGGGGGATAGAAGGCTACACTGACCATAGACTGTTAACAGGGGGGATAGAAGGCTACACTGACCATAGACTGTTAACAGGGGGGATAGAAGGCTACACTGACCACAGACTGTTAACAGACAGTTGTTCCCCCCTGTATACAGAACCATGAGAGGGAGACGGCGCTGCACTGTGCGGCCCAGTACGGCCACTCTGAGGTGGTGTCCATCCTACTGCAGGAGCTGACAGACCCCACCATGAGGAACAGCCGCGACGAGACGCCCCTGGACCTGGCTGCACTCTACGGACGACTTCAGGTGAGGATGGACCTGAGCAAGGTTTCTTCCTTCTACAGACCAATGTGCCTCTGCCTCTGATTCTGCTTTCTCTCTGTGGTCTGTAAAAGCAATTTGTGATATTTTGAAAGGCTTTTATGAATTAATTTGATAGTGACAGAGAGGGGGGTTGAGAGAGGGAGAGAGAGACTTTGACTAGTTTCATTAGTTGTGCTAGTTCAGGACTACTACAAAATACACTATATATGCAAAAGTATGTGGACACCCCTTCAAATGAGTGGATTCGGCTGTTTCAGGTGTAAGTAATTGAGCACACAGCCATGCAATCTCCATAGTCACACATTGGCAGTAGAATGGCCTTACTGAAGAGTTCTGTGACTCAACATGGTGCCATCATAGGATGTGACCTTTCCAACAAGTCAGTTCATCAAATTTCTACCCTGCTAGAGCTGCCCCAGTCAACTATAAGTGCTGTTATTGTGAAGTGGAAAAGTCTAGGAGCAACAACGGCTCAGACGCAAAATGGTAGGCCACACAATTTCACAGAATGGGACCACCAAGTGCTGAAGTGTGTACCACGTAAAAATTGTCTGTCCTCGGTTGAAACACCACCGAATTCCAAACTGCCTCTGGAAGCAATGTCAGCACAAGAGCTATTTGTCGGGAGTTTCATGAAATGGGTTTCCATGGCCGAACAGCCGCACATAAGCCTAAGATCACCACGCGCAATGCCAGGGGTCAGCTGGAGTGGTGTAAAACTC
The DNA here is from genome assembly GCF_034236695.1 of Oncorhynchus nerka. Classification (NCBI taxonomy): domain Eukaryota; kingdom Metazoa; phylum Chordata; class Actinopteri; order Salmoniformes; family Salmonidae; genus Oncorhynchus; species Oncorhynchus nerka. The sequence goes on from NC_088418.1 coordinate 59,298,564, forward strand.
GCCGCAATTGGACTATTGAGCAGTAGATACGCGTTCTCTGGAGTGATGTATCACACTTCACCATCTGGAAGTCCGACTGACAAATCTAGGTTTGGTGGATTCCAGGAGAACACTACCTGGCCCAATGCATAGTGCCAACTGTAAAGTTTGGTGGAGGAGGAATAATGGTCTGGGGTTGTTTTTCATGGTTTGGGCTAAGACCTTAGTTCCAGTGAAAGGAAATCTTAAACGTTACAGTATACAATGACATTCTTTGCGATTCTGTGCTTCCAACTTTGTGGCAGTTTGGGGAAGACCCTTTCCTGTTTCAGCATGACAATACCCCCGTGCACAAAACATGGTCCATACAGAAATGGTTTGTCGATTGGTGTGGAAGAACTTGACTGGTCTGCACAGAGCTCTGATCTCAACCCCATCGACCCCATCGATCAGCTTTGGAACGCAGACTGCGAGCCAGGCCTAATCGCCCAACATCAGTGCGCCACATCACTAATGCGCTAGTGGCTGAAACGAAGCAAGTCCACGCAGCAATGTTCCAACATCTAGTAGAAAGCCTTCCCAGAAGAGTGGAGGCTGTTATAGCAGCAAAGCGGGGACAACCTCCATAATGCCTATGATTTTGAAATGACGAACAGGTGTCCACATACGTTTGGTCCTGATGTGGCTTGTGGTCCTGACGGTCTGAAAACAATGTTGTATGTAATACTGTAGTAACAGACAAGGGCCTGTATCAAATAACTCCACATTTAGATCTTAGAACTCCTGTCCTCTGGGCTTGAACCCTCTCTCCTCCCCTCTCCTCCCTTCTCCCCCTCTCCTCCCCCCTCTCCTCCCCCCTCTCCTCCCCTCTCCTCCCTTCTCCCCCTCCTCCCCTCTCCTCGCCTCTCTCCTCCCCTCTCCTCCCTTCTCCCCCTCTCTCCTCCCCTCTCCCCCTCTCTCCTCCCCTCTTCTCCCCCTCTCCTCCCCTCTCCTCCCTTCTCCCCCTCTCCCTCCCCTCTCCTCCCCTCTCCTCACTTCTCCCTCTCTCCTCCCTCTCTTCTCCTCCTCTCCCCCTCTCCTCCCCTCTCCCCTCTCTCATCCCCTCTCCCCTCTCTCCCCCTCTCTCCTCCCCTCTCCCCTCTCTCTCCTCCCCTCTTCTCCCCTCTCCTCCCTTCTCCCCCTCTCCTCCCCTCTCCTCCCTTCTCCCCCTCTCCTCCCTTCTCCCCCTCTCCTCCTCTCTCCTCCTCTCTCCTCCCCTCTCTCCTCCTCTCTCCTCCTCTCTCCTCCCCTTCTCCTCCCCTCTCTCCTCCCCTCTCCTCCCTTCCCCCTCTTCCCAGGTGGTCTGTATGTTGGTGACCGCCCACCCCAACCTGATGAGCAGCCACGGGACAAGGCGCCACACGCCCCTGCACCTGGCCGCCCGCAACGGGCACCACTCAGCCGTGCACACCCTGCTGGAGGCCGGCATGGACGTCAACTCCCAGGTCAGCGGTCTAGGGGTCAGGGTCACTGTGGAGTCAGGGGTTAGGGGTATGGGTTGGGAGGGGGGTGAGGAATGGTTTCATAGGTTAGCTTTTATTCTGCAGGTGTGTTGTTGGGGGGTCACTCTGCATTTCTCCTTCAATACAACATGTGAAGAGAGGTGAGCTAAAGGTCAACTCAGCCTGAAAGGAAAACTCCTCCCAAAAACTGTCTTTTGGTATTCATTTCATTTTGTCAGCAATCAAGTTTTCAAGATATGTAACTTTCAAAATATAGAATTGATGCATTTAGCATCACATGGTAGTCAGGGTGAAACCAGGCTTCAGCTTTGTAACAGTTCTCTTCCCTCCTGCAGATGCTGCTCCAGTAAATCTGACTGTCTCTTTAGCTCAAGATACACTCCCTCCTTGTAATGAATGTTTCAAGCCTGTCTCCTGTGTTTTTAATGAGTTGGTACAGTATCTAAGGACAATCTTCCTTCTACTCAACCGCTTTCTGAATATGGTTTTGCTGCAATATTAGCAGAACACAACAACGCACAGCGTGTGTGTTTGTGAGGGTGGTCGGAGTAGGTCAAGAATGAGTTTGAGATGTGTGTGTGTTGTCTTCATACGTACAGTATGGCACTGTGTGTATGTGATTGCTTCAGATACAGAACGAATGATGTGGTTATTGAAATAAGTGAATAATTGATGGGGAACAGAGAGAGACAAGGATGAGAGTAGTACGGGGTGTTCCTGAGTTCATACACCCTCTCTCCCTTCACCCCTCCCCTCTCTCTCTTCACCCCTCCCCTCTCTCTCTTCACCCCTCCCCTCTCTCTCTCTTCACCCATCCCCTCTCTCTCTTCACCCATCCCCTCTCTCTCTTCACCCTTCCCCTCTCTCTCTTCACCCTTCCCCTCTCTCTCTTCACCCATCCCCTCTCTCTCTTCACCCTTCCCTCTCTCTCTTCACCCTTCCCCTCTCTCTTCACCCTTCCCCTCTCTCCTTCACCCATCCCCTCTCTCCCTTCACCCATCCCCTCTCTCCCTTCACCCTTCCCCTCTCTCTCTTCATCCTTCCCCTCTCTCCCTTCACCCATCCCCTCTCTCCCTTCACCCATCCCCTCTCTCTTCACCCTTCCCCTCTCTCTTCACCCTTCCCCTCTCTCCCTTCACCCATCCCCTCTCTCTTCACCCTTCCCCTCTCTCTTCACCCTCCCCTCTCTCTTTTCACCCTTCCCTCTATCTCTTCACCCATCCCCTCTCTCTCTTCACCCTTCCCCTCTCTCTCTTCACCCTTCCCCTCTCTCTCTTCACCCTTCCCCTCTCTCTCTTCACCCTTCCCTCTCTCTCTTCACCCTTCCCCTCTCCCTTCACCCATCCCCTCTCTCTTCACCCCTCCCCTCTCTCTCGCTCTTCACCCCTCCCCTCTCGCTCTTCACCCCTCCCCTCTCTCTCTTCACCCTCCTCTCTCTCTTCACCCTTCCCCTCTCTCCCTTCACCCTTCCCTCTCTCTCTTCACCCTCCCCTCTCTCTTTTCACCCTTCCCCTCTATCTCTTCACCCATCCCCTCTCTCTCTCACCCTTCCCTCTCTCTCTCTTCACCCTTCCCTCTCTCTCTTCACCCTTCCCCTCTCTCTCTTCACCCTTCCCCTCTCTTCACCCTTCCCCTCTCTCCCTTCACCCATCCCCTCTCTCTCTTCACCCCTCCCCCTCTCTCTCGCTCTTCACCCCCTCCCCTCTCTCTCGCTCTTCACCCTCCCCTCTCGCTCTTCACCCCTCCCCTCTCTCTTCACCCTCCCCTCTCTCTCTTCACCCTTCCCTCTCTCCCTTCACCCTTCCCTCTCGCTCTTCACCCCTCCCCTCTCGCTCTTCACCCCTCCCCCTCTCGCTCTTCACCCTCCCCTCTCGCTCTTCACCCTCCCCTCGCTCTTCACCCATCCCCTCTCTCTCTTCACCCCTCTCCTCTCTCTCGCTCTTCACCCTCCCTCTCTCTCGCTCTTCACCCCTACCCTCTCTCTCGCTCTTCACCCCTCCCCTCTCGCTCTTCACCCCCCTCTCGCTCTTCACCCTCCCCTCTCGCTCTTCACGCCTCCCTCTCTCTCGCTCTTCACCCCCCCCTCTCTCTTGCTCTTCACCCCTCCCCTCTCTCTCGCTCTTCACCCTCCCCTCTCGCTCTTCACCCCTCCCCTCTCGCTCTTCACCCATCCCCTCTCTCTTCACCCCTCCCCTCTCGCTCTTCACCCATCCCCTCTCTCTCTTCACCCCTCCCCTCTCTCGCTCTTCACCCCGCCCCTCTCGCTCTTCACCCCTCCCTCTCGCTCTTCACCCCTCCCCTCTCGCTCTTCACCCCTCCCCTCTCGCTCTTCACTCCTCCCCTCTCGCTCTTCACCTCTCCCCTCTCGCTCTTCACCCCTCCTCTCTCGCTCTTCACCCCTCCCCTCTCGCTCTTCACCCATCCCCTCTCTCTCTTCACCCCTCCCTCTCGCTCTTCACCCATCCCCTCTCTCTTCACCCCTCCCTCTCTCTCGCTCTTCACCCCGCCCTCTCGCTCTTCACCCCTCCCCTCTCGCTCTTCACCCCTCCCCTCTCGCTCTTCACCCCTCCCCTCTCGCTCTTCACTCCTCCCCTCTCGCTCTTCACCTCTCCCCTCTCGCTCTTCACCCCTCCCCTCTCGCTCTTCACCCCTCCCCTCTCGCTCTTCACCCCCCCAAAAAGCCACAATGTCAGATCTGTGCTTCGACACGGACATACAGTCCCACAGATGGTGGGGTAAAAAGCAGTTTGTGTGTGTTAGTGCCTAGTAACATAATTACATTAAAGCCCATCGTATGAATTAATAATGAATTAGGATATATATATCTCTCTCCCTCCCTCTCCAATGATGAGGGGATTCTATATGGAGAGACCTGCTGCTCTATAGGCAGGTAGAGAACCAAGGGCAAAAGTTGAGCCTGCTGGATATAAACACACACACACATTCAGACCCCCCCGACACACACACACACACACACACACACACACACACACCTTTATACTTCAAGCTGTAAAGTGAATCTGAGTGTCAAACTGTATTGAAAGGCCCCAAGTGGCGAAGGCACCACTACAGCCTGAGGTTCGCAACCCCAGCTGTGTCACAGCCGGCCATGACTGGAAGCCCCATAGGGAGGCATACAATTGACCTAGCACCGTCCCGGTTAGGGGAGGGTTTGGCCTGGTGGGCTTTCCTTGGCTTATCACGCTCTAGTGACTCCTAGTGCTGAGCGATTAATCAACATTTTATTTTTTTCTGGTAATGAAACTAATTTACCGACATCGGTTCAGGTTTTTTTAGTTCAGGTTTTTTTGTGAGTCTAACATGCCGTTTCTCTAGAGAGAAGTCAAATTATTCATGAGAGAAATCAAGTCGAACTATGTGGGACGCTGGGTAGTTGTGGTTTTCATTAAGCAAATATTCAACCTAGATCAGCACAGAAACATGGTAGTTAACTACAATGATCATAATCCATTGCGCAAGTTTTTTCCAGATCAGAGAGGAACAAGCAAAGCGAGAGGTCTCACTCTAGCCAAAATCTGTCCAAAATATGCCCAATACGTTTCTATGGGTTAATTTTGGACCTAAACTTGTCTCCTGCCTTCCCACCTTTGGGACAACAACACCCGTTGTTAGGGCGGAGACATGCGTCTCGTCATTGTAGACAGATCTCTGGATGGAGACAATAGAATATTTTCAATGTTCTGGCAATTGAATGTTCACTTTTTGGTTTTGGAATTTACATGAAAAAGCTCTATAGTCACTGTAAGGTCATTATTTCATAATACATTTAAAATGGTGTAAAATACTTGTATGCTTAAGGAATTTTAATTATGAGATTTTTGTTGTTTTGAATTTGGCGCCCTGCATTTTCACTGGCTGTTGGCAGGGTAGGACGCTACCGTCCCAAATATCCCAGAGAGGTTAACCCAGAAGTCAGCAGCAACACCGAGGAAACACCGTTCGACTGACGTCCAAAGTCACCTTGAAGTAGTGCTGAGTGATTAGTGCTTTTTGAAGTCCCATTAACCTGTTGCGATGAGCAATCCCGTATCCGGGGGGGTAATTATAGCCTCAAGCTCATTACCATAACGCAACGTTAACTATTCATGAAAATCGCAAATGAAATGAAATAAATATATTGGCTCACAAGCTTAGCCTTTTGTTAACAACACTGTCATCTCAGATTTTCAAAAAATGCTTTTCAACCATAGCTACACAAGCATTTGTGTAAGAGTATTGATAGCTAGCATAGCATTAAGCCTAGCATTCAGCAGGCAACATTTTCACAAAAACAAGAAAAGCATTCAAATAAAATCATTTACCTTTGAAGAACTTCAGATGTTTTCAATGAGGACTCTCAGTTAGATAGCAAATGTTCAGTTTTTCCAAAAAGATTATTTGTGTAGGAGAAATCTCTCCGTTTTGTTCATCACGTTTGGCTAAGAAAAACCCCCGAAAATTCAGTCATTACAACGCAAACCTTTTTCCAAATTAACTCCATAATATCGACAGAAACATGGCAAACGTTGTTTAGAATCAATCCTCAAGGTGTTTTTCACATATCTATTCGATGATAAATCACTCGTTGCAGTTTGGTTTCTCCTCTGTTCAAAATGAAAAAATGCACGCACCTGGAGATTACGCAATAGTTTTGACGGAGGACACCGAGCGGACACCTGGTAAATGTAGTCTCTTATGGTCAATTTTCCAATGATATGCCTACAAATACGTCACAATGCTGAAAACACCTTGGGGAAACGACAGAAAGTGTAGGCTCATTCCTTGCGCATTCACAGCCATATAAAGAGACATTGGAACACAGCGCCTCCAAAATCTGGCTCACTTCCTGTATGAAATTTCATCTTGGTTTCGCCTGCAGCATTAGTTCTGTGGCACTCACAGACAATATCTTTTTGGAAACGTCAGAGTGTTTTCTTTCCAAAGCTGTCAATTATATGCATAGTCGAGCATCTTTTCGTGACAAAATATCTTGTTTAAAACGGGAACGTTTTTCATCCAAAAATGAAATACTGCCCCCAGAGGTTCAAGAGGTTAAAGATGAAATTCTCATTAATCCAGCCACAGTGTCTGATTTCAAAAAGGCTTTACAGCAAAAGCACCACAAACGATTATGTTAAGTCACCACCAAGTCACAGAAAAACACAGCCAAAGACAAAAAGCAGAAATATAGATAAAATGAATCACTAACCTTTGATGATCTTCATCAGATGACACTCATAGGACTTCATGTTACACAATACATGTATGTTTTGTTCAATAAAGTGTATATTTATATCCAAAAATCTAATTTTACATTGGCGTGTTATGTTCAGTAGTTCCAAAACATGCACTGATTTTGCATAGAGCCACATCAATTTACAGAAATACTCGTAATAAACATTGATAAAAGATACACTATTATACATGGAACTTTAGATAAACTTCTCCTTAATGCAACCTCTGTGTCAGATTTCAAAAAAACTTTACTGAAAAAGCATGCCATGCAATAATCTGAGTACGGCGCTCAGAGACCAAACAAGCCAAAAATATATCCACCATATTTTGCAGTCAACAGAAGTCAGAAATAACATTATAAATATTCACTTATCTTTGATGATCTTCATCAGAATGCACTCCCAGGAAGCCCAGTTCTACAATAAATGTTTGATTTGTTCTATAAAGTTCATATTCAAATAGCTCCTTTTGTTAGGGCTTTTGGTATTCAAATCCAAACGCGCGTGCAAGTCCAGCCGAAAGGTCGGACGAAAAGTCCAAAAGGTTATATTACAGGTCTTAGAAACATGTCAAACGAAGTATAGAATCAATCTTTAGGATGTTCTTAACATACATCTACAATAATGTTCCAACTGGAGAATTCCTTTGTCTGTAGAAAACCAATGGAATGCAAGCTAACTTTCACCTGACCGCGCGTCACGAGCTCGTGGCAATCTGCCAGACACCTGGCTCAATCCACTCTCATTCGGCCCCCCTTTACAGTAGAAGCCTCAAACAAAGTTCTAAAGACTGTTGACATTAGGGAGTGTAACATGACCAATATCCCACTGTATCTTCGATAGGCTATGAGTTGAAAACCTACAAACCTCAGATTTCCCACTTCCTGGTTGGATTTTTCTCTGGTTTTTGCCTGCCATATGAGTTCTGTTATAGTCACAGACATCATTCAAACAGTTTTTAGAAACTTCAGAGTGTTTTCTATCCAAATCTACTAATTATATGCATATTTTAGCTTTTATGGCTGAGTAGCAGGCAGTTTACTCTGGGAACCTTATTCAACCAAGCTACTCAATACTGCCCCCCAGTCACCAAGAAGTTAAGCGAGCACTGTGTTAAGAATTAGCGCGTCTAGGTGGGTCATGTTTCAGAGTTGCAGCGATGAAACAAGGTCATAACTAGCAATGGGAGAACATTTGGTAAAATAAAGCACCAAAACAAAACCCCCCTCAGTCTTCAGTCAAACAGACTGTCTTCGTTGTGAATAGATTTCCTCATTTTCCAGTGACATCACCAACTAATCGCCATGGGAAACGACACAGGAAGGGGTTTGAGGGGGGAAGTGGGGGAGGGTCTGCCGGTTTGGTTTCCTGTCCCTCGATGTATGCGTGTGTGCTCCCTCCAAACTCATCGCCCAGTCACCTCTAGTTCCATGTCACCGTGGGTTGTGAAGCTTTCCGTCTTTTCTCGATTTGGATCTTTTACGTTCCTGTTTTTGATCTGGTCTTCTGGATTCTGTGGTATTGGATGATCAGATGCCCTTTCATTGGCATGCTTTGACCTTTGAACTGTAAGGGTCAGTCAGACGCACCAGGATTAGTTGTGTTGGAACACAGGAGTGTCGATGTGTTGGATTTTTGGGGTCTTTCCTGGCTGCGTTGATAATACCTTGGTGATTGAGGAAAAACAAGGTATAGTGTGTGTGTGTGTGTACACACAGCATGCTTGTTGCAATTAGTCACAAGGCAGGAGCCTGGCTGGGTGTTATTGTGAGAGATCCAGCTAAGGTCAGAGGTACTGAAACACACAGGGGGTGTGTGGTTTTAAAATGCTTGTCTAAGTAATCACAGTTACTGTACACTAAATCTTTGACAACTATGGAAATTCAAGATGGCGCCCACAAGTTGATGTCCCCTCCCACAGTTTCTCTGCATTGCATCATGCCACCAATAGACCAATGTATTCTACAAGGCCTAATGCCACTAGCATCCAGGCCATATGGAGAGGGAATGGGATGTTCCCACAATGCGACTCTGTGTACAAAGAGTTTTCTTGGGCGATGTCTTAAAATCAATATTTTCTTTCTCTCTCCCACATCACTCCCCCCTCTCTTGCCCTCTATTATTTGGTCTCCTTCTCGCTCTCTTACCCTCCCCCATCTCTTTACCTCTCTCTCTCTCTCTCTCTCTCTCTCTCTCTCTCTCTCTCTCTCTCTCTCTCTCTCAGACGGAGAATGGCAGTGCTCTCCACGAGGCAGCTCTCTATGGGAAGATGGATGTGGTTCGTCTGCTGCTAGACTCAGGTGGGTGGCATGAGAGAGTCCATGTACCCCCTTCCCTCATACCTCTGTCCCTCTTCTTATGTGTATGTAAACCTGTCCCCTGTGTTTACCCCCTCATACCTCTGTTCCTGTTCTTATGTGCATGTTAACCTGTCCCCTGTGTTTACCCCCCCCCATACCTCTGTTCCTGTTCTTATGTGCATGTTAACCTGTCCCCTGTGTTTACCCCCCCATACCTCTGTTCCTGTTCTTATGTGCATGTAAACCTGTCCCCTGTGTTTACCCCCCTCATACCTCTGTTCCTATTCCTGTTCTTATGTGTATGTAAACCTGTCCCTGTGTTTACCCCCTCATACCTCTGTTCCTGTTCTTATGTGCATGTAAACCTGTCCCCTGTGTTTACCCCCCCATACCTCTGTTCCTGTTCTTATGTGCATGTAAACCTGTCCCCTGTGTTTACCTCCTCATACCTCTGTTCCTGTTCTTATGTGCATGTAAACCTGTCCCCTGTGTTTACCCCCCCCTCATACCTCTGTTCCTATTCCTGTTCTTATGTGCATGTAAACCTGTCCCCTGTGTTTACCCCCCTCACACCTTTGTTCCAAAGTGTGCAAAGACAATGGTTGCTCTCGTTCACCCTGAGCTCATGGAGCCCGCCACTGTTATATCCTCTTTGTCCTCACACTTGTAGAGCTCAGCATAGAACTCTACTGCCCTCTTTCTAATTTCTCTAGGGCTAGGGAGCTCCTGTCCAACAGCTGATTTGGAAAATAATCATTAATCTTTGTACATTCTTTTTCTCTGAACCAAAGATAAATTGAAACTTACTTCTCACTAATGCCCCATGTGCTCTGATACCCAGCAGGTCTGCCAATGCAGCTTTTTTTAAATCTTGAGGGCCTGAGTATGACCTCGATCTCCTGTGGTCTCAACTAATGTCAGGACTTCCACTATTTCAGACTCAGGGGTGTTCATTGATCTGGTGATGTCTGTGGTGACATTCATTGTGTATTGATTACAGAATTGTTGAAACCTTGATTTTCTTTATATCCCACCACTGTTGGAGGGATACAAAACTGGCCTTTTGAGACCTCCACCTCTCCCAGAAAAAACTAAAACATTTCCTGAAGTGACCATCACTCAATAAAGTGATATTAAAATGTCAGTATGCACTTTTGGGTTTTACAGCATTAATGTACACCACCTCTGTTACTAAACAATGATCACAAAAACCCACTGGGGTTATCATGGAGAGAGAAGGGGACAGTAGTTGATATGTGGAGAGAGAGACAGTAGTTGATATGTAGAGGGAGAGAGAGTAGATTATATATATAGAGAGAGAGACAGTAGTTGATATGTAGAGAGAGAGACAGTAGTTGATATGTAGAGGGAGAGAGAGTAGATGATATATATATATATAGAGAGAGACAGTAGTTGATATGTAGAGGGAGAGAGAGTAGATGATCTAGAGAGAGAGAGACAGGAGTTGATATGTAGAGGGAGAGAGAGTAGATGATATGTAGAGAGAGACAGTAGTTGATACGTAGAGGGAGAGAGAGTAGATGATATGTAGAGAGAGAGACAGCAGTTGATACGTAGAGGGAGAGAGAGTAGATGATATGTAGAGAGAGACAGTAGTTGATATGTAGAGGGAGAGAGAGTAGATGATATGGAGAGAGAGAGACAGTAGTTGATATGTAGAGGGAGAGAGAGTAGATGATATGGAGAGAGAGAGACAGCAGTTGATACGTAGAGGGAGAGAGAGTAGATGATATGTAGAGAGAGACAGTAGTTGATATGTAGAGGGAGAGAGAGTAGATGATATGGAGAGAGAGACAGTAGTTGATACGTAGAGGGAGAGAGAGTAGATGATATATATATAGAGAGAGACAGTAGTTGATGTGTAGAGAGAGAGACAGTAGTTGATATGTAGAGGGAGAGAGAGTAGATGATATATAGAGAGAGAGACAGTAGTTGATACGTAGAGGGGGAGAGAGTAGATGATATGGAGAGAGAGAGAGAGACAGTAGTTGATATGTAGAGGGAGAGAGAGTAGATGATATGGAGAGAGAGACAGTAGTTGATATGTAGAGGGAGAGAGAGTAGATGATATGGAGAGAGAGAGACAGTAGATGATATGTAGAGAGAGACAGTAGTTGATATGTAGAGGGAGAGAGAGTAGATGATATGGAGAGAGAGACAGTAGTTGATACGTAGAGGGAGAGAGAGTAGATGATATGGAGAGAGAGACAGTAGTTGATACGTAGAGGGGGAGAGAGTAGATGATATGGAGAGAGAGAGAGAGAGAGACAGTAGATGATATGGAGAGAGAGAGAGAGTAGATGATATGGAGAGAGAGACAGTAGTTGATACGTAGAGGGAGAGAGAGTAGATGATATGGAGAGAGAGACAGTAGTTGATATGTAGAGGGAGAGAGAGTAGATGATATGGAGAGAGAGACAGTAGTTGGTGCGTAGAGGGAGAGAGAGTAGATGATATGTAGAGAGAGAGACAGTAGTTGATACGTAGAGGGAGAGAGAGTAGATGATATGGAGAGAGAGACAGTAGTTGATATGTAGAGGGAGAGAGAGTAGATGATATGGAGAGAGAGAGACAGCAGTTGATACGTAGAGGGAGAGAGAGTAGATGATATGTAGAGAGAGACAGTAGTTGATATGTAGAGGGAGAGAGAGTAGATGATATGGAGAGAGAGAGACAGTAGTTGATACGTAGAGGGAGAGAGAGTAGATGATATGGAGAGAGAGACAGTAGTTGATACGTAGAGGGAGAGAGAGTAGATGATATGGAGAGAGAGAGACAGTAGTTGATATGTAGAGGGAGAGAGAGTAGATGATATGGAGAGAGAGACAGTAGTTGATACGTAGAGGGAGAGAGAGTAGATGATATATATATAGAGAGAGACAGTAGTTGATATGTAGAGAGAGAGACAGTAGTTGATATGTAGAGGGAGAGAGAGTAGATGATATATAGAGAGAGAGACAGTAGTTGATACGTAGAGGGGGAGAGAGTAGATGATATGGAGAGAGAGACAGTAGTTGATATGTAGAGGGAGAGAGAGTAGATGATATGTAGAGAGAGACAGTAGTTGATATGTAGAGGGAGAGAGAGTAGATGATATGGAGAGAGAGAGACAGTAGTTGATACGTAGAGGGAGAGAGAGTAGATGATATGGAGAGAGAGACAGTAGTTGATATGTAGAGGGAGAGAGAGTAGATGATATGGAGAGAGAGAGACAGTAGTTGATATGTAGAGGGAGAGAGAGTAGATGATATGGAGAGAGAGACAGTAGTTGATACGTAGAGGGAGAGAGAGTAGATGATATATATATAGAGAGACAGTAGTTGATATGTAGAGAGAGAGACAGTAGTTGATATGTAGAGGGAGAGAGAGTAGATGATATATAGAGAGAGAGACAGTAGTTGATACGTAGAGGGGGAGAGAGTAGATGATATGGAGAGAGAGAGACAGTAGTTGATATGTAGAGGGAGAGAGAGTAGATGATATGGAGAGAGAGAGACAGTAGTTGATATGTAGAGGGAGAGAGAGTAGATGATATGTAGAGAGAGACAGTAGTTGATATGTAGAGGGAGAGAGAGTAGATGATATGGAGAGAGAGAGACAGTAGTTGATACGTAGAGGGAGAGAGAGTAGATGATATGGAGAGAGAGACAGTAGTTGATATGTAGAGGGAGAGAGATTAGATGATATGGAGAGAGAGAGACAGTAGTTGATACGTAGAGGGAGAGAGAGTAGATGTTATGGAGAGAGAGACAGTAGTTGATACGTAGAGGGAGAGAGAGTAGATGATATGGAGAGAGAGAGACAGTAGTTGATATGTAGAGGGAGAGAGAGTAGATGATATGGAGAGAGAGAGACAGCAGTTGATACGTAGAGGGAGAGAGAGTAGATGATATGTAGAGAGAGACAGTAGTTGATATGTAGAGGGAGAGAGAGTAGATGATATGGAGAGAGAGACAGTAGTTGATACGTAGAGGGAGAGAGAGTAGATGATATATATATAGAGAGAGACAGTAGTTGATATGTAGAGAGAGACAGTAGTTGATATGTAGAGGGAGAGAGAGTAGATGATATATAGAGAGACAGTAGTTGATACGTAGAGGGGAGAGAGTAGATGATATGGAGAGAGAGAGAGAGAGAGACAGTAGTTTATATGTAGAGGGAGAGAGAGTAGATGATATGGAGAGAGAGACAGTAGTTGATATGTAGAGGGAGAGAGAGTAGATGATATGGAGAGAGAGACAGTAGATGATATGTAGAGAGAGACAGTAGTTGATATGTAGAGGGAGAGAGAGTAGATGATATGGAGAGAGAGAGACAGTAGATGATATGGAGAGAGAGACAGTAGTTGATATGTAGAAGGAGAGAGAGTAGATGATATGGAGAGAGAGACAGTAGTTGATATGTAGAGGGAGAGAGAGTAGATGATATGGAGAGAGAGAGACAGCAGTTGATACGTAGAGGGAGAGAGAGTAGATGATATGGAGAGAGAGAGACAGTAGATGATATGTAGAGAGAGACAGTAGTTGATATGTAGAGGGAGAGAGAGTAGATGATATGGAGAGAGAGAGACTGTAGTTGATACGTAGAGGGAGAGAGAGTAGATGATATGGAGAGAGAGACAGTAGTTGATACGTAGAGGGAGAGAGAGTAGATGATATGGAGAGAGAGAGACAGTAGTTGATATGTAGAGAGAGAGACAGTAGTTGATATGTAGAGGGAGACAGTAGTTGATATGTAGAGGGAGAGAGAGTAGATGATATGGAGAGAGAGAGACAGTAGTTGATACGTAGAGGGAGAGAGAGTAGATGATATGGAGAGAGAGACAGTAGTTGATATGTAGAGGGAGAGAGATTAGATGATATGGAGAGAGAGAGACAGTAGTTGATACGTAGAGGAGAGAGAGTAGATGTTATGGAGAGAGAGACAGTAGTTGATACGTAGAGGAGAGAGAGTAGATGATATGGAGAGAGAGACAGTAGTTGATATGTAGAGGGAGAGAGAGTAGATGATATGGAGAGAGAGAGACAGCAGTTGATACGTAGAGGGAGAGAGATGATGATATGTAGAGAGAGACAGTAGTTGATATGTAGAGGGAGAGAGAGTAGATGATATGGAGAGAGAGACAGTAGTTGATACGTAGAGGAGAGAGAGTAGATGATATATATATAGAGAGAGACAGTAGTTGATATGTAGAGAGAGACAGTAGTTGATATGTAGAGGAGAGAGAGAGTAGATGATATATAGAGAGAGAGACAGTAGTTGATACGTAGAGGGGAGAGAGTAGATGATATGGAAGAGAGAGAGAGAGACAGTAGTTTATATGTAGAGGGAGAGAGAGTAGATGATATGGAGAGAGAGACAGTAGTTGATATGTAGAGGGAGAGAGAGTAGATGATATGGAGAGAGAGACAGTAGATGATATGTAGAGAGAGACAGTAGTTGATATGTAGAGGAGAGAGAGTAGATGATATGGAGAGAGAGAGACAGTAGATGATATGGAGAGAGAGACAGTAGTTGATATGTAGAAGGAGAGAGAGTAGATGATATGGAGAGAGAGACAGTAGTTGATATGTAGAGGGAGAGAGAGTAGATGATATGGAGAGAGAGAGACAGCAGTTGATACGTAGAGGGAGAGAGAGTAGATGATATGGAGAGAGAGAGACAGTAGATGATATGTAGAGAGAGACAGTAGTTGATATGTAGAGGAGAGAGAGTAGATGATATGGAGAGAGAGAGACTGTAGTTGATACGTAGAGGGAGAGAGAGTAGATGATATGGAGAGAGAGACAGTAGTTGATACGTAGAGGGAGAGAGTAGATGATATGGAGAGAGAGAGACAGTAGTTGATATGTAGAGAGAGAGACAGTAGTTGATATGTAGAGGAGAGAGAGTAGATGATATATAGAGAGAGAGACAGTAGTTGATACGTAGAGGGGAGAGAGTAGATGATATGGAGAGAGAGAGAGAGACAGTAGTTGATATGTAGAGGGAGAGAGAGTAGATGATATGGAGAGAGAGAGACAGTAGTTGATATGTAGAGGGAGAGAGAGTAGATGATATGTAGAGAGAGACAGTAGTTGATATGTAGAGAGAGAGAGTAGATGATATGGAGAGAGAGAGACAGTAGTTGATACGTAGAGGGAGAGAGAGAGATGATATGTAGAGAGAGACAGTAGTTGATACGTAGAGGGAGAGAGAGTAGATGTTATGGAGAGAGAGACAGTAGTTGATACGTAGAGGGAGAGAGAGTAGATGATATGGAGAGAGAGAGACAGTAGTTGATAAGTAGAGGAGAGAGAGTAGATGATATGGAGAGAGAGAGACAGTAGTTGATACGTAGAGGGAGAGAGAGTAGATGATATGGAGAGAGAGAGACAGTAGTTGATACGTGGAGGAGAGAGAGTAGATGATATGTAGAGAGAGACAGTAGTTGATACGTAGAGGGAGAGAGAGTACATGATCTAGAGAGAGAGAGACAGGAGTTGATATGTAGAGGAGAGAGAGTAGATGTTATATATATATATATATAGAGAGAGAGACAGTAGTTGATATGTAGAGAGAAAGAGAGTAGATGATATATAGAGAGAGACAGTAGTTGATACGTAGAGGGGGAGAGAGTAGATGATATGGAGAGAGAGAGAGAGAGACAGTAGTTGATACGTAGAGGGGGAGAGAGTAGATGATATGGAGAGAGAGAGAGACAGTAGTTGATACGTAGAGGGAGAGAGAGTAGATGATATAGAGAGAGAGAGACAGGAGTTGATACGTAGAGGGAGAGAGAGTAGATGATATGGAGAGAGAGACAGTAGTTGATACGTAGAGGGAGAGAGAGTAGATGATATGGAGAGAGAGACAGTAGTTGATACGTAGAGGGAGAGAGAGTAGATGATATGGAGAGAGAGAGACAGTAGTTGATATGTAGAGGGAGAGAGAGTAGATGATATGGAGAGAGAGACAGTAGTTGATATGTAGAGGGAGAGAGAGTAGATGATATGGAGAGAGAGAGACAGTAGTTGATACGTAGAGGGAGAGAGAGTAGATGATATGGAGAGAGAGAGAGACAGTAGTTGATATGTAGAGGAGAGAGAGTAGATGATATGGAGAGAGAGACAGTAGTTGATATGTAGAGAGAGAGTAGATGATATGGAGAGAGAGAGACAGTAGTTGATACGTAGAGGAGAGAGAGTAGATGATATGGAGAGAGAGACAGTAGTTGATACGTAGAGGGAGAGAGAGTAGATGATATGGAGAGAGAGACAGTAGTTGATACGTAGAGGGAGAGAGAGTAGATGATATGGAGAGAGAGAGACAGTAGTTGATATGTAGAGAGAGAGACAGTAGTTGATATGTAGAGGGAGAGAGAGTAGATGATATATAGAGAGAGAGACAGTAGTTGATACGTAGAGGGGGAGAGAGTAGATGATATGGAGAGAGAGAGAGAGAGAGACAGTAGTTGATATGTAGAGGGAGAGAGAGTAGATGATATGGAGAGAGAGAGACAGTAGTTGATATGTAGAGGGAGAGAGAGTAGATGATATGTAGAGAGAGACAGTAGTTGATATGTAGAGGGAGAGAGAGTAGATGATATGGAGAGAGAGAGACAGTAGTTGATACGTAGAGGGAGAGAGAGTAGATGATATGTAGAGAGAGACAGTAGTTGATACGTAGAGGGAGAGAGAGTAGATGTTATGGAGAGAGAGACAGTAGTTGATACGTAGAGGGAGAGAGAGTAGATGATATGGAGAGAGAGAGACAGTAGTTGATACGTAGAGGGAGAGAGAGTAGATGATATGGAGAGAGAGAGACAGTAGTTGATACGTAGAGGGAGAGAGAGAGATGATATGGAGAGAGAGAGACAGTAGTTGATACGTAGAGGGAGAGAGTAGATGATATGTAGAGAGAGACAGTAGTTGATACGTAGAGGGGAGAGAGAGTACATGATCTAGAGAGAGAGAGACAGGAGTTGATATGTAGAGGAGAGAGAGTAGATGTTATATATATATATATATAGAGAGAGAGACAGTAGTTGATATGTAGAGAGAGAGAGAGTAGATGATATATAGAGAGAGAGACAGTAGTTGATACGTAGAGGGGAGAGAGTAGATGATATGGAGAGAGAGAGAGAGAGAGACAGTAGTTGATACGTAGAGGGGAGAGAGTAGATGATATGGAGAGAGAGAGACAGTAGTTGATACGTAGAGGGAGAGAGAGTAGATGATATAGAGAGAGAGAGACAGGAGTTGATACGTAGAGGAGAGAGAGTAGATGATATGGAGAGAGAGACAGTAGTTGATATGTAGAGGGAGAGAGAGTAGATGATATGGAGAGAGAGACAGTAGTTGATACGTAGAGGGAGAGAGAGTAGATGATATGGAGAGAGAGACAGTAGTTGATATGTAGAGGGAGAGAGTAGATGATATGGAGAGAGAGACAGTAGTTGATATGTAGAGGGAGAGAGAGTAGATGATATGGAGAGAGAGAGACAGTAGTTGATACGTAGAGGGAGAGAGAGTAGATGATATGGAGAGAGAGAGACAGTAGTTGATATGTAGAGGAGAGAGAGTAGATGATATGGAGAGAGAGACAGTAGTTGATATGTAGAGGAGAGAGAGTAGATGATATGGAGAGAGAGAGACAGTAGTTGATACGTAGAGGGAGAGAGAGTAGATGATATGGAGAGAGAGAGACAGTAGTTGATACGTAGAGGGAGAGAGAGTAGATGATATGGAGAGAGAGAGAGACAGTAGTTGATATGTAGAGGAGAGAGAGTAGATGATATGGAGAGACAGTAGTTGATATGTAGAGGAGAGAGAGTAGATGATATGGAGAGAGAGAGACAGTAGTTGATATGTAGAGGAGAGAGAGTAGATGATATGGAGAGAGACAGTAGTTGATACGTAGAGGAGAGAGAGTAGATGATATGGAGAGAGAGACAGTAGTTGATATGTAGAGGGAGAGAGAGTAGATGATATGGAGAGAGAGACAGTAGTTGATACGTAGAGGGAGAGAGAGTAGATGATATGGAGAGAGAGACAGTAGTTGATATGTAGAGGGAGAGAGAGTAGATGATATGGAGAGAGAGAGACAGTAGTTCATATGTAGAGGGAGAGAGAGTAGATGATATATATATAGAGAGAGACAGTAGTTGATATGTAGAGGGAGAGAGAGTAGATGATATGGAGAGAGAGACAGTAGTTGATACGTAGAGGGAGAGAGAGTAGATGATATGGAGAGAGAGAGACAGCAGTTGATACGTAGAGGGAGAGAGAGTAGATGATATGTAGAGAGAGACAGTAGTTGATATGTAGAGGAGAGAGAGTAGATGATATGGAGAGAGAGACAGTAGTTGATACGTAGAGGAGAGAGAGTAGATGATATATATATAGAGAGAGACAGTAGTTGATATGTAGAGAGAGACAGTAGTTGATATGTAGAGGAGAGAGAGTAGATGATATATAGAGAGAGAGACAGTAGTTGATACGTAGAGGGGAGAGAGTAGATGATATGGAGAGAGAGAGAGAGAGAGACAGTAGTTTATATGTAGAGGGAGAGAGTAGATGATATGGAGAGAGAGACAGTAGTTGATATGTAGAGGGAGAGAGAGTAGATGATATGGAGAGAGAGAGACAGTAGATGATATGTAGAGAGACAGTAGTTGATATGTAGAGGGAGAGAGAGTAGATGATATGGAGAGAGAGAGACAGTAGATGATATGGAGAGAGACAGTAGTTGATATGTAGAAGGAGAGAGAGTAGATGATATGTAGAGAGAGACAGTAGTTGATACGTAGAGGGAGAGAGAGTACATGATCTAGAGAGAGAGACAGGAGTTGATATGTAGAGGGAGAGAGAGTAGATGTTATATATATATATATATAGAGAGAGAGACAGTAGTTGATATGTAGAGAGAGAGAGAGTAGATGATATATAGAGAGAGACAGTAGTTGATACGTAGAGGGGGAGAGAGTAGATGATATGGAGAGAGAGAGAGAGAGAGAGACAGTAGTTGATACGTAGAGGGGGAGAGAGTAGATGATATGGAGAGAGAGAGAGACAGTAGTTGATACGTAGAGGGAGAGAGAGTAGATGATATAGAGAGAGAGAGACAGGAGTTGATACGTAGAGGGAGAGAGAGTAGATGATATGGAGAGAGAGACAGTAGTTGATACGTAGAGGGAGAGAGAGTAGATGATATGGAGAGAGAGAGAGACAGTAGTTGATATGTAGAGGGAGAGAGAGTAGATGATATGGAGAGAGAGAGACAGTAGTTGATACGTAGAGGGAGAGAGAGTAGATGATATGTAGAGAGAGACAGTAGTTGATACGTAGAGGGAGAGAGAGTAGATGTTATGGAGAGAGAGACAGTAGTTGATACGTAGAGGGAGAGAGAGTAGATGATATGGAGAGAGAGAGACAGTAGTTGATACGTAGAGGGAGAGAGAGTAGATGATATGGAGAGAGAGAGACAGTAGTTGATACGTAGAGGGAGAGAGAGTAGATGATATGGAGAGAGAGAGACAGTAGTTGATACGTAGAGGGAGAGAGAGTAGATGATATGGAGAGAGAGACAGTAGTTGATACGTAGAGGGAGAGAGAGTAGATGATATGGAGAGAGAGACAGTAGTTGATACGTAGAGGGAGAGAGAGTAGATGATATGGAGAGAGAGAGACAGTAGTTGATATGTAGAGGGAGAGAGAGTAGATGATATGGAGAGAGAGACAGTAGTTGATATGTAGAGGGAGAGAGAGTAGATGATATGGAGAGAGAGAGACAGTAGTTGATACGTAGAGGGAGAGAGAGAGTAGATGATATGGAGAGAGAGAGAGACAGTAGTTGATATGTAGAGGGAGAGAGAGTAGATGATTTGGAGAGAGAGACAGTAGTTGATATGTAGAGGGAGAGAGAGTAGATGATATGGAGAGAGAGAGACAGTAGTTGATACGTAGAGGGAGAGAGAGTAGATGATATGGAGAGAGAGAGACAGTAGTTGATACGTAGAGGGAGAGAGAGTAGATGATATGGAGAGAGAGAGAGACAGTAGTTGATATGTAGAGGGAGAGAGAGTAGATGATATGGAGAGAGAGACAGTAGTTGATATGTAGAGGGAGAGAGAGTAGATGATATGGAGAGAGAGAGACAGTAGTTGATATGTAGAGGGAGAGAGAGTAGATGATATGGAGAGAGAGACAGTAGTTGATACGTAGAGGGAGAGAGAGTAGATGATATGGAGAGAGAGACAGTAGTTGATATGTAGAGGGAGAGAGAGTAGATGATATGGAGAGAGAGACAGTAGTTGATATGTAGAGGGAGAGAGAGTAGATGATATGGAGAGAGAGACAGTAGTTGATACGTAGAGGGAGAGAGAGTAGATGATATGGAGAGAGAGAGACAGTAGTTGATATGTAGAGGGAGAGAGAGTAGATGATATGGAGAGAGAGAGACAGTAGTTGATATGTAGAGGGAGAGAGAGTAGATGATATATATATAGAGAGAGACAGTAGTTGATATGTAGAGGGAGAGAGAGTAGATGATATGGAGAGAGAGACAGTAGTTGATACGTAGAGGGAGAGAGAGTAGATGATATGGAGAGAGAGAGACAGCAGTTGATACGTAGAGGGAGAGAGAGTAGATGATATGTAGAGAGAGACAGTAGTTGATATGTAGAGGGAGAGAGTAGATGATATGGAGAGAGACAGTAGTTGATACGTAGAGGGAGAGAGAGTAGATGATATATATATAGAGAGAGACAGTAGTTGATATGTAGAGAGAGAGACAGTAGTTGATATGTAGAGGGAGAGAGAGTAGAGATGATATATAGAGAGAGAGACAGTAGTTGATACGTAGAGGGGAGAGAGTACATGATATGGAGAGAGAGAGAGAGACAGTAGTTTATATGTAGAGGGAGAGAGAGTAGATGATATGGAGAGAGAGACAGTAGTTGATATGTAGAGGAGAGAGAGTAGATGATATGGAGAGAGAGAGACAGTAGATGATATGTAGAGAGAGACAGTAGTTGATATGTAGAGGGAGAGAGAGTAGATGATATGGAGAGAGAGAGACAGTAGATGATATGGAGAGAGAGACAGTAGTTGATATGTAGAAGGAGAGAGAGTAGATGATATGGAGAGAGAGACAGTAGTTGATATGTAGAGGGAGAGAGTAGATGATATGGAGAGAGAGAGACAGCAGTTGATACGTAGAGGGAGAGAGAGTAGATGATATGGAGAGAGAGAGACAGTAGATGATATGTAGAGAGAGACAGTAGTTGATATGTAGAGGGAGAGAGAGTAGATGATATGGAGAGAGAGAGACAGTAGTTGATACGTAGAGGGAGAGAGAGTAGATGATATGGAGAGAGAGACAGTAGTTGATACGTAGAGGGAGAGAGAGTAGATGATATGGAGAGAGAGAGACAGTAGTTGATATGTAGAGAGAGAGACAGTAGTTGATATGTAGAGGGAGAGAGAGTAGATGATATATAGAGAGAGAGACAGTAGTTGATACGTAGAGGAGAGAGTAGATGATATGGAGAGAGAGAGAGAGAGACAGTAGTTGATATGTAGAGGGAGAGAGAGTAGATGATATGGAGAGAGAGAGACAGTAGTTGATATGTAGAGGGAGAGAGAGTAGATGATATGTAGAGAGAGACAGTAGTTGATATGTAGAGGGAGAGAGAGTAGATGATATGGAGAGAGAGAGACAGTAGTTGATACGTAGAGGGAGAGAGAGTAGATGATATGTAGAGAGAGACAGTAGTTGATACGTAGAGGGAGAGAGAGTAGATGTTATGGAGAGAGAGACAGTAGTTGATACGTAGAGGGAGAGAGAGTAGATGATATGGAGAGAGAGAGACAGTAGTTGATACGTAGAGGGAGAGAGAGTAGATGATATGGAGAGAGAGAGACAGTAGTTGATACGTAGAGGGAGAGAGAGTAGATGATATGGAGAGAGAGAGACAGTAGTTGATACGTAGAGGGAGAGAGAGTAGATGATATGTAGAGAGAGACAGTAGTTGATACGTAGAGGGAGAGAGAGTACATGATCTAGAGAGAGAGAGACAGGAGTTGATATGTAGAGGGAGAGAGAGTAGATGTTATATATATATATATATAGAGAGAGAGACAGTAGTTGATATGTAGAGAGAGAGAGAGTAGATGATATATAGAGAGAGAGACAGTAGTTGATACGTAGAGGGGGAGAGAGTAGATGATATGGAGAGAGAGAGAGAGAGAGAGACAGTAGTTGATACGTAGAGGGGGAGAGAGTAGATGATATGGAGAGAGAGAGAGACAGTAGTTGATACGTAGAGGGAGAGAGAGTAGATGATATAGAGAGAGAGAGACAGGAGTTGATACGTAGAGGGAGAGAGAGTAGATGATATGGAGAGAGAGACAGTAGTTGATACGTAGAGGGAGAGAGAGTAGATGATATGGAGAGAGAGACAGTAGTTGATACGTAGAGGGAGAGAGAGTAGATGATATGGAGAGAGAGAGACAGTAGTTGATATGTAGAGGAGAGAGAGTAGATGATATGGAGAGAGAGACAGTAGTTGATATGTAGAGGAGAGAGAGTAGATGATATGGAGAGAGAGAGAGACAGTAGTTGATACGTAGAGGGAGAGAGAGTAGATGATATGGAGAGAGAGAGAGACAGTAGTTGATATGTAGAGGGAGAGAGAGTAGATGATATGGAGAGAGAGACAGTAGTTGATATGTAGAGGGAGAGAGAGTAGATGATATGGAGAGAGAGAGACAGTAGTTGATACGTAGAGGGAGAGAGAGTAGATGATATGGAGAGAGAGAGACAGTAGTTGATACGTAGAGGGAGAGAGAGTAGATGATATGGAGAGAGAGAGAGACAGTAGTTGATATGTAGAGGGAGAGAGAGTAGATGATATGGAGAGAGAGACAGTAGTTGATATGTAGAGGGAGAGAGAGTAGATGATATGGAGAGAGAGAGACAGTAGTTGATATGTAGAGGGAGAGAGAGTAGATGATATGGAGAGAGAGACAGTAGTTGATACGTAGAGGGAGAGAGTAGATGATATGGAGAGAGAGACAGTAGTTGATATGTAGAGGGAGAGAGAGTAGATGATATGGAGAGAGAGACAGTAGTTGATACGTAGAGGAGAGAGAGTAGATGATATGGAGAGAGAGAGACAGTAGTTGATATGTAGAGGAGAGAGTAGATGATATGGAGAGAGAGACAGTAGTTCATATGTAGAGGGAGAGAGAGTAGATGATATATATATAGAGAGAGACAGTAGTTGATATGTAGAGGGAGAGAGAGTAGATGATATGTAGAGAGAGACAGTAGTTGATATGTAGAGGGAGAGAGAGTAGATGATATGGAGAGAGAGACAGTAGTTGATACGTAGAGGGAGAGAGAGTAGATGATATATATATAGAGAGAGACAGTAGTTGATATGTAGAGAGAGAGACAGTAGTTGATATGTAGAGGGAGAGAGAGTAGATGATATATAGAGAGAGAGACAGTAGTTGATACGTAGAGGGGGAGAGAGTAGATGATATGGAGAGAGAGAGAGAGAGAGACAGTAGTTTATATGTAGAGGGAGAGAGAGTAGATGATATGGAGAGAGAGACAGTAGTTGATATGTAGAGGGAGAGAGAGTAGATGATATGGAGAGAGAGAGACAGTAGATGATATGTAGAGAGAGACAGTAGTTGATATGTAGAGGGAGAGAGAGTAGATGATATGGAGAGAGAGAGACAGTAGATGATATGGAGAGAGAGACAGTAGTTGATATGTAGAAGGAGAGAGAGTAGATGATATGTAGAGAGAGACAGTAGTTGATACGTAGAGGGAGAGAGAGTACATGATCTAGAGAGAGAGAGACAGGAGTTGATATGTAGAGGGAGAGAGAGTAGATGTTATATATATATATATATAGAGAGAGAGACAGTAGTTGATACGTAGAGGGGGAGAGAGTAGATGATATGGAGAGAGAGAGAGAGAGAGAGACAGATTGACGTAGAGGGGAGAGAGTAGATGATATGGAGAGAGAGAGAGACAGTAGTTGATACGTAGAGGGAGAGAGAGTAGATGATATAGAGAGAGAGAGACAGGAGTTGATACGTAGAGGGAGAGAGAGTAGATGATATGGAGAGAGAGACAGTAGTTGATACGTAGAGGGAGAGAGAGTAGATGATATGGAGAGAGAGAGACAGTAGTTGATACGTAGAGGGAGAGAGAGTAGATGATATGGAGAGAGAGAGAGACAGTAGTTGATATGTAGAGGGAGAGAGAGTAGATGATATGGAGAGAGAGAGACAGTAGTTGATACGTAGAGGGAGAGAGAGTAGATGATATGTAGAGAGAGACAGTAGTTGATACGTAGAGGGAGAGAGAGTAGATGTTATGGAGAGAGAGACAGTAGTTGATACGTAGAGGGAGAGAGAGTAGATGATATGGAGAGAGAGAGACAGTAGTTGATACGTAGAGGGAGAGAGAGTAGATGATATGGAGAGAGAGAGACAGTAGTTGATACGTAGAGGGAGAGAGAGTAGATGATATGGAGAGAGAGAGACAGTAGTTGATACGTAGAGGGAGAGAGAGTAGATGATATGTAGAGAGAGACAGTAGTTGATACGTAGAGGGAGAGAGAGTACATGATCTAGAGAGAGAGAGACAGGAGTTGATATGTAGAGGGAGAGAGAGTAGATGTTATATATATATATATAGAGAGACAGTAGTTGATATGTAGAGAGAGAGAGAGTAGATGATATATAGAGAGAGAGACAGTAGTTGATACGTAGAGGGGGAGAGAGTAGATGATATGGAGAGAGAGAGAGAGAGAGAGACAGTAGTTGATACGTAGAGGGGGAGAGAGTAGATGATATGGAGAGAGAGAGAGACAGTAGTTGATACGTAGAGGGAGAGAGAGGATGATATAGAGAGAGAGAGACAGGAGTTGATACGTAGAGGGAGAGAGAGTAGATGATATGGAGAGAGAGACAGTAGTTGATACGTAGAGGGAGAGAGAGTAGATGATATGGAGAGAGAGACAGTAGTTGATACGTAGAGGGAGAGAGAGTAGATGATATGGAGAGAGAGAGACAGTAGTTGATATGTAGAGGGAGAGAGAGTAGATGATATGGAGAGAGAGACAGTAGTTGATATGTAGAGGAGAGAGAGTAGATGATATGGAGAGAGAGAGACAGTAGTTGATACGTAGAGGGAGAGAGAGAGTAGATGATATGGAGAGAGAGAGACAGTAGTTGATATGTAGAGGGAGAGAGAGTAGATGATATGGAGAGAGAGACAGTAGTTGATATGTAGAGGAGAGAGTAGATGATATGGAGAGAGAGAGACAGTAGTTGATACGTAGAGGAGAGAGAGTAGATGATATGGAGAGAGAGACAGTAGTTGATACGTAGAGGGAGAGAGAGTAGATGATATGGAGAGAGAGAGAGACAGTAGTTGATATGTAGAGGAGAGAGAGTAGATGATATGGAGAGAGAGACAGTAGTTGATATGTAGAGGGAGAGAGAGTAGATGATATGGAGAGAGAGAGACAGTAGTTGATATGTAGAGGGAGAGAGAGTAGATGATATGGAGAGAGACAGACAGTAGTTGATATGTAGAGGGAGAGAGAGTAGATGATATGGAGAGAGAGACAGTAGTTGATATGTAGAGGGAGAGAGAGTAGATGATATGGAGAGAGAGAGACAGTAGTTGATATGTAGAGGAGAGAGAGTAGATGATATGGAGAGAGAGACAGTAGTTGATATGTAGAGGGAGAGAGAGTAGATGATATGGAGAGAGACAGTAGTTGATACGTAGAGGGAGAGAGAGTAGATGATATGGAGAGAGAGACAGTAGTTGATATGTAGAGGGAGAGAGAGTAGATGATATGGAGAGAGAGAGACAGTAGTTGATATGTAGAGGAGAGAGAGTAGATGATATATATATAGAGAGAGACAGTAGTTGATATGTAGAGGAGAGAGTAGATGATATGGAGAGAGAGACAGTAGTTGATACGTAGAGGAGAGAGAGTAGATGATATGGAGAGAGAGAGAGACAGTAGTTGATATGTAGAGGAGAGAGAGTAGATGATATGGAGAGAGAGACAGTAGTTGATATGTAGAGGAGAGAGAGTAGATGATATGGAGAGAGAGAGACAGTAGTTGATATGTAGAGGAGAGAGAGTAGATGATATGGAGAGAGAGACAGTAGTTGATACGTAGAGGGAGAGAGAGTAGATGAGAGAGAGACAGTAGTTGATATGTAGAGGAGAGAGAGAGATGATGGAGAGAGACAGAGGACAGTAGTTGATATGTAGAGGAGAGAGAGTAGATGATATGGAGAGAGAGAGACAGTAGTTGATATGTAGAGGAGAGAGAGTAGATGATATATATATAGAGAGAGACAGTAGTTGATATGTAGAGGAGAGAGAGTAGATGATATGGAGAGAGAGACAGTAGTTGATACGTAGAGGGAGAGAGTAGATGATATGGAGAGAGAGAGACAGCAGTTGATACGTAGAGGGAGAGAGTAGATGATATGTAGAGAGAGACAGTAGTTGATATGTAGAGGGAGAGAGAGTAGATGATATGGAGAGAGAGACAGTAGTTGATACGTAGAGGGAGAGAGAGTAGATGATATATATATAGAGAGAGACAGTAGTTGATATGTAGAGAGACAGTAGTTGATATGTAGAGGGAGAGAGAGTAGATGATATATAGAGAGAGACAGTAGTTGATACGTAGAGGGGGAGAGAGTAGATGATATGGAGAGAGAGAGAGAGAGACAGTAGTTTATATGTAGAGGGAGAGAGAGTAGATGATATGGAGAGAGAGACAGTAGTTGATATGTAGAGGAGAGAGAGTAGATGATATGGAGAGAGAGACAGTAGATGATATGTAGAGAGAGACAGTAGTTGATATGTAGAGGAGAGAGAGAGATGATATGGAGAGAGAGAGACAGTAGATGATATGGAGAGAGAGACAGTAGTTGATATGTAGAAGGAGAGAGTAGATGATATGGAGAGAGAGACAGTAGTTGATACGTAGAGGGAGAGAGAGTAGATGATATGGAGAGAGAGACAGTAGTTGATACGTAGAGGAGAGAGAGTAGATGATATGGAGAGAGAGAGACAGTAGTTGATATGTAGAGGGAGAGAGAGTAGATGATATGGAGAGAGAGACAGTAGTTGATACGTAGAGGGAGAGAGAGTAGATGATATATATATAGAGAGAGACAGTAGTTGATATGTAGAGAGAGAGACAGTAGTTGATATGTAGAGGGAGAGAGAGTAGATGATATATAGAGAGAGAGACAGTAGTTGATACGTAGAGGGGGGAGAGAGTAGATGATATGGAGAGAGAGAGAGAGAGACAGTAGTTGATATGTAGAGGAGAGAGAGTAGATGATATGGAGAGAGAGAGACAGCAGTTGATACGTAGAGGGAGAGAGAGTAGATGATATGTAGAGAGAGACAGTAGTTGATATGTAGAGGGAGAGAGAGTAGATGATATGGAGAGAGAGAGAGACAGTAGTTGATATGTAGAGGGAGAGAGAGTAGATGATATGGAGAGAGAGACAGTAGTTGATATGTAGAGGAGAAGTAGATGATATGGAGAGAGAGAGACAGTAGTTGATACGTAGAGGGAGAGAGAGTAGATGATATGGAGAGAGAGACAGTAGTTGATACGTAGAGGGAGAGAGAGTAGATGATATGGAGAGAGAGAGAGACAGTAGTTGATATGTAGAGGGAGAGAGAGTAGATGATATGGAGAGAGAGACAGTAGTTGATATGTAGAGGGAGAGAGAGTAGATGATATGGAGAGAGAGACAGTAGTTGATATGTAGAGGGAGAGAGAGTAGATGATATGGAGAGAGAGACAGTAGTTGATACGTAGAGGGAGAGAGAGTAGATGATATGGAGAGAGAGACAGTAGTTGATATGTAGAGGGAGAGAGAGTAGATGATATGGAGAGAGAGACAGTAGTTGATATGTAGAGGGAGAGAGAGTAGATGATATGGAGAGAGAGACAGTAGTTGATACGTAGAGGGAGAGAGAGTAGATGATATGGAGAGAGAGAGACAGTAGTTGATATGTAGAGGGAGAGAGAGTAGATGATATGGAGAGAGAGAGACAGTAGTTGATATGTAGAGGGAGAGAGAGTAGATGATATATATATAGAGAGAGACAGTAGTTGATATGTAGAGGGAGAGAGAGTAGATGATATGGAGAGAGACAGTAGTTGATACGTAGAGGGAGAGAGAGTAGATGATATGGAGAGAGAGACAGCAGTTGATACGTAGAGGAGAGAGAGTAGATGATATGTAGAGAGAGACAGTAGTTGATATGTAGAGGAGAGAGAGTAGATGATATGGAGAGAGAGACAGTAGTTGATACGTAGAGGAGAGAGAGTAGATGATATATATATAGAGAGAGACAGTAGTTGATATGTAGAGAGAGAGACAGTAGTTGATATGTAGAGGGAGAGAGAGTAGATGATATATAGAGAGAGAGACAGTAGTTGATACGTAGAGGGGGAAGAGTAGATGATATGGAGAGAGAGAGAGAGAGAGACAGTAGTTTATATGTAGAGGGAGAGAGAGTAGATGATATGGAGAGAGAGACAGTAGTTGATATGTAGAGGGAGAGAGAGTAGATGATATGGAGAGAGAGAGACAGTAGATGATATGTAGAGAGAGACAGTAGTTGATATGTAGAGGAGAGAGAGTAGATGATATGGAGAGAGAGAGACAGTAGATGATATGGAGAGAGAGACAGTAGTTGATATGTAGAAGGAGAGAGAGTAGATGATATGGAGAGAGAGACAGTAGTTGATATGTAGAGGGAGAGAGAGTAGATGATATGGAGAGAGAGAGACAGCAGTTGATACGTAGAGGAGAGAGAGTAGATGATATGGAGAGAGAGACAGTAGATGATATGTAGAGAGAGACAGTAGTTGATATGTAGAGGGAGAGAGAGTAGATGATATGGAGAGAGAGACAGTAGTTGATACGTAGAGGGAGAGAGAGTAGATGATATATATATAGAGAGAGACAGTAGTTGATATGTAGAGAGAGAGACAGTAGTTGATATGTAGAGGAGAGAGAGTAGATGATATATAGAGAGAGAGACAGTAGTTGATACGTAGAGGGAGAGAGTAGATGATATGGAGAGAGAGAGAGAGAGAGACAGTAGTTTATATGTAGAGGGAGAGAGAGTAGATGATATGGAGAGAGACAGTAGTTGATATGTAGAGGGAGAGAGAGTAGATGATATGGAGAGAGAGAGACAGTAGATGATATGTAGAGAGAGACAGTAGTTGATATGTAGAGGAGAGAGAGTAGATGATATGGAGAGAGAGAGACAGTAGATGATATGGAGAGAGAGACAGTAGTTGATATGTAGAAGGAGAGAGAGTAGATGATATGGAGAGAGAGACAGTAGTTGATATGTAGAGGAGAGAGAGTAGATGATATGGAGAGAGAGAGACAGCAGTTGATACGTAGAGGGAGAGAGAGTAGATGATATGGAGAGAGAGAGACAGTAGATGATATGTAGAGAGACAGTAGTTGATATGTAGAGGGAGAGAGAGTAGATGATATGGAGAGAGAGAGACAGTAGTTGATACGTAGAGGAGAGAGAGTAGATGATATGGAGAGAGAGACAGTAGTTGATACGTAGAGGAGAGTAGATGATATGGAGAGAGAGAGACAGTAGTTGATATGTAGAGGGAGAGAGAGTAGATGATATGGAGAGAGACAGTAGTTGATACGTAGAGGAGAGAGAGTAGATGATATATATATAGAGAGAGACAGTAGTTGATATGTAGAGAGAGACAGTAGTTGATATGTAGAGGGAGAGAGAGTAGATGATATATAGAGAGAGACAGTAGTTGATACGTAGAGAGGGAGAGAGTAGATGATATGGAGAGAGAGAGAGAGACAGTAGTTGATATGTAGAGGGAGAGAGAGTAGATGATATGGAGAGAGAGAGACAGCAGTTGATACGTAGAGGGAGAGAGAGTAGATGATATGTAGAGAGAGACAGTAGTTGATATGTAGAGGAGAGAGAGTAGATGATATGGAGAGAGAGACAGTAGTGATACGAGAGGAGAGAGAGTAGATGATATGGAGAGAGAGAGTAGTTGGTACGTAGAGGAGAGAGAGTAGATGATATGGAGAGAGAGACAGTAGTTGATATGTAGAGGGAGAGAGAGTAGATGATATGGAGAGAGAGACAGTAGTTGATACGTAGAGGGAGAGAGAGTAGATGATATATATATAGAGAGAGACAGTAGTTGATATGTAGAGAGAGAGACAGTAGTTGATATGTAGAGGGAGAGAGAGTAGATGATATATATATATAGAGAGAGAGACAGTAGTTGATATGTAGAGGGAGAGAGAGTACATGATCTAGAGAGAGAGAGACAGGAGTTGATATGTAGAGGGAGAGAGAGTAGATGTTATATATATATATATAGAGAGAGAGACAGTAGTTGATATGTAGAGAGAGAGAGAGTAGATGATATATATATAGAGAGAGACAGTAGTTGATATGTAGAGGGAGAGAGAGTAGATGATATGGAGAGAGAGACAGTAGTTGATACGTAGAGGGAGAGAGAGTAGATGATATGGAGAGAGAGACAGCAGTTGATACGTAGAGGGAGAGAGAGTAGATGATATGTAGAGAGAGACAGTAGTTGATATGTAGAGGGAGAGAGAGTAGATGATATGGAGAGAGAGACAGTAGTTGATACGTAGAGGAGAGAGAGTAGATGATATGGAGAGAGAGAGACAGTAGTTGATATGTAGAGGAGAGAGAGTAGATGATATATATATATAGAGAGAGACAGTAGTTGATATGTAGAGGGAGAGAGAGTAGATGATATGGAGAGAGAGACAGTAGTTGATACGTAGAGGGAGAGAGAGTAGATGATATGGAGAGAGAGAGACAGCAGTTGATACGTAGAGGGAGAGAGAGTAGATGATATGTAGAGAGAGACAGTAGTTGATATGTAGAGGGAGAGAGAGTAGATGATATGGAGAGAGAGACAGTAGTTGATACGTAGAGGGAGAGAGAGTAGATGATATATATATAGAGAGAGACAGTAGTTGATATGTAGAGAGAGAGACAGTAGTTGATATGTAGAGGGAGAGAGAGTAGATGATATATAGAGAGAGAGACAGTAGTTGATACGTAGAGGGGGAGAGAGTAGATGATATGGAGAGAGAGAGAGAGAGAGACAGTAGTTTATATGTAGAGGGAGAGAGAGTAGATGATATGGAGAGAGAGACAGTAGTTGATATGTAGAGGGAGAGAGAGTAGATGATATGGAGAGAGAGAGACAGTAGATGATATGTAGAGAGAGACAGTAGTTGATATGTAGAGGAGAGAGAGTAGATGATATGGAGAGAGAGACAGTAGATGATATGGAGAGAGAGACAGTAGTTGATATGTAGAAGGAGAGAGAGTAGATGATATGGAGAGAGAGACAGTAGTTGATATGTAGAGGGAGAGAGAGTAGATGATATGGAGAGAGAGAGACAGCAGTTGATACGTAGAGGGAGAGAGAGTAGATGATATGGAGAGAGAGAGACAGTAGATGATATGTAGAGAGAGACAGTAGTTGATATGTAGAGGGAGAGAGAGTAGATGATATGGAGAGAGAGACAGTAGTTGATACGTAGAGGGAGAGAGAGTAGATGATATATATATAGAGAGAGACAGTAGTTGATATGTAGAGAGAGAGACAGTAGTTGATATGTAGAGGGAGAGAGAGTAGATGATATATAGAGAGAGAGACAGTAGTTGATACGTAGAGGGGGAGAGAGTAGATGATATGGAGAGAGAGAGAGAGAGAGACAGTAGTTTATATGTAGAGGGAGAGAGAGTAGATGATATGGAGAGAGAGACAGTAGTTGATATGTAGAGGGAGAGAGAGTAGATGATATGGAGAGAGAGAGACAGTAGATGATATGTAGAGAGAGACAGTAGTTGATATGTAGAGGGAGAGAGAGTAGATGATATGGAGAGAGAGAGACAGTAGATGATATGGAGAGAGAGACAGTAGTTGATATGTAGAAGGAGAGAGAGTAGATGATATGGAGAGAGAGACAGTAGTTGATATGTAGAGGGAGAGAGAGTAGATGATATGGAGAGAGAGAGACAGCAGTTGATACGTAGAGGGAGAGAGAGTAGATGATATGGAGAGAGAGAGACAGTAGATGATATGTAGAGAGAGACAGTAGTTGATATGTAGAGGGAGAGAGAGTAGATGATATGGAGAGAGAGAGACAGTAGTTGATACGTAGAGGGAGAGAGAGTAGATGATATGGAGAGAGAGACAGTAGTTGATACGTAGAGGGAGAGAGAGTAGATGATATGGAGAGAGAGAGACAGTAGTTGATATGTAGAGGGAGAGAGAGTAGATGATATGGAGAGAGAGACAGTAGTTGATACGTAGAGGGAGAGAGAGTAGATGATATATATATAGAGAGAGACAGTAGTTGATATGTAGAGAGAGAGACAGTAGTTGATATGTAGAGGGAGAGAGAGTAGATGATATATAGAGAGAGAGACAGTAGTTGATACGTAGAGGGGGAGAGAGTAGATGATATGGAGAGAGAGAGAGAGAGAGACAGTAGTTGATATGTAGAGGGAGAGAGAGTAGATGATATGGAGAGAGAGAGACAGCAGTTGATACGTAGAGGGAGAGAGAGTAGATGATATGTAGAGAGAGACAGTAGTTGATATGTAGAGGGAGAGAGAGTAGATGATATGGAGAGAGAGAGACAGTAGTTGATACGTAGAGGGAGAGAGAGTAGATGATATGGAGAGAGAGAGACAGTAGTTGGTACGTAGAGGGAGAGAGAGTAGATGATATGGAGAGAGAGAGACAGTAGTTGATATGTAGAGGGAGAGAGAGTAGATGATATGGAGAGAGAGACAGTAGTTGATACGTAGAGGGAGAGAGAGTAGATGATATATATATAGAGAGAGACAGTAGTTGATATGTAGAGAGAGAGACAGTAGTTGATATGTAGAGGGAGAGAGAGTAGATGATATATATATATAGAGAGAGAGACAGTAGTTGATATGTAGAGGGAGAGAGAGTACATGATCTAGAGAGAGAGAGACAGGAGTTGATATGTAGAGGGAGAGAGAGTAGATGTTATATATATATATATATAGAGAGAGACAGTAGTTGATATGTAGAGAGAGAGAGAGTAGATGATATATAGAGAGAGAGACAGTAGTTGATACGTAGAGGGGGAGAGAGTAGATGATATGGAGAGAGAGAGAGAGAGAGAGACAGTAGTTGATACGTAGAGGGGGAGAGAGTAGATGATATGGAGAGAGAGAGAGACAGTAGTTGATACGTAGAGGGAGAGAGAGTAGATGATATAGAGAGAGAGAGACAGGAGTTGATACGTAGAGGGAGAGAGAGTAGATGATATGGAGAGAGAGACAGTAGTTGATACGTAGAGGGAGAGAGAGTAGATGATATGGAGAGAGAGACAGTAGTTGATACATAGAGGGAGAGAGAGTAGATGATATGGAGAGAGAGAGACAGTAGTTGATATGTAGAGGGAGAGAGAGTAGATGATATGGAGAGAGAGAGACAGTAGTTGATACGTAGAGGGAGAGAGAGTAGATGATATGTAGAGGGAGAGAGAGTAGATGATATGGAGAGAGAGAGACAGTAGTTGATATGTAGAGAGAGAGAGAGTAGATGATATATAGAGAGAGAGACAGTAGTTGATACGTAGAGGGAGAGAGAGTAGATGATATATAGAGAGAGAGACAGTAGTTGATACGTAGAGGGAGAGAGAGTAGATGATATGGAGAGAGAGAGACAGTAGTTGATACGTAGAGGGGGAGAGAGTAGATGATATGGAGAGAGAGAGAGAGAGAGACAGTAGTTGATATGTAGAGAGAGAGAGAGTAGATGATATATAGAGAGAGAGACAGTAGTTGATACGTAGAGGGAGAGAGAGTAGATGATATGTAGAGAGAGAGACAGTAGTTGATACGTAGAGGGAGAGAGAGTAGATGATATGGAGAGAGAGAGACAGTAGTTGATATGTAGAGGGAGAGAGAGTAGATGGTATGTAGAGAGAGACAGTAGTTGATACGTAGAGGGAGAGAGAGTAGATGATATGGAGAGAGAGACAGTAGTTGATACGTAGAGGGAGAGAGAGTAGATGATATGTAGAGAGAGACAGTAGTTGATATGTAGAGGGAGAGAGAGTAGATGATATGTAGAGAGAGACAGTAGTTGATACGTAGAGGGAGAGAGAGTAGATGATATGGAGAGAGAGAGACAGTAGTTGATATGTAGAGGGAGAGAGAGTAGATGATATGGAGAGAGAGAGACAGTAGTTGATACGTAGAGGGGAGAGAGAGTAGATGATATGGAGAGAGAGACAGAAGTATACGTTGAGACGATGATATGAGAGAGAGAGAGAGACAGAGTTGATATGGAGAGAGAGAGAGATGATATGGAGAGAGAGAGACAGTAGTTGATACGTAGAGGGAGAGAGAGTAGATGATATGTAGAGAGAGACAGTAGTTGATATGTAGAGGGAGAGAGAGTAGATGATATGGAGAGAGAGAGACAGTAGTTGATACGTAGAGGGAGAGAGAGTAGATGATATGTAGAGAGAGACAGTAGTTGATATGTAGAGGGAGAGAGAGTAGATGATATGGAGAGAGAGAGACAGTAGTTGATACGTAGAGGAGAGAGAGTAGATGATATGTAGAGAGAGACAGTAGTTGATATGTAGAGGGAGAGAGAGTAGATGATATGGAGAGAGAGACAGTAGTTGATATGTAGAGGGAGAGAGAGTAGATGATATGGAGAGAGAGAGACAGTAGTTGATACGTAGAGGGAGAGAGAGTAGATGATATGGAGAGAGAGAGACAGTAGTTGATATGTAGAGGGAGAGAGAGTAGATGATATGGAGAGAGAGAGACAGTAGTTGATATGTAGAGGGAGAGAGAGTAGATGATATGTAGAGAGAGACAGTAGTTGATATGTAGAGGGAGAGAGAGTAGATGATATGGAGAGAGAGACAGTAGTTGATATGTAGAGGGAGAGAGAGTAGATGATATGGAGAGAGAGAGACAGTAGTTGATACGTAGAGGGAGAGAGAGTAGATGATATGTAGAGGGAGAGAGAGTAGATGATATGGAGAGAGAGAGACAGTAGTTGATATGTAGAGGGAGAGAGAGTAGATGATATATAGAGAGAGAGACAGTAGTTGATACGTAGAGGGAGAGAGAGTAGATGATATGGAGAGAGAGAGAGAGAAGGGGACAGTAGTTGATATGGAGAGAGAGACAGTAGTTGATATGTAGAGAGAGAGTAGATGATATGGAGAGAGAGACAGTAGTTGATATGTAGAGAGAGAGTAGATGATATGGAGAGAGAGACAGTAGTTGATATGTAGAGAGAGAGTAGATGATATGGAGAGAGAGAGAGAGAGTAGATGATATGGAGAGAGAGACAGTAGTTGATATGTTGAGAGAGACAGTAGTTGATATGTAGAGAGAGAGTAGATGATATGGAGAGAGAGACAGTAGTTGATATGTAGAGAGAGAGTAGATGATATGGAGAGAGAGACAGTAGTTGATATGTAGAGAGAGTAGATGATATGGAGAGAGAGAGAGAGAGTAGATGATATGGAGAGAGAGACAGTAGTTGATATGTTGAGAGAGACAGTAGTTGATATGTAGAGAGAGAGTAGATGATATGGAGAGAGAGACAGTAGATGACCGTAGATATGAAGAGAGAGGGGGACAATATATGATATATATATAGAGAGAGAAGGGGATAGTAGATATGGAGAGAGAAAGGGGGGACAGTTGATGATATGGAGAGAGAGAGAAAGGGGGACAGTAGATGATATGGAGAGAGAGGGGGGACAGGGACAGTTGATATGGAGAGAGAGAGAGGGGACAGAGACAGTAGATGATATGGAGAGAGAGGGGGGACAGGGACAGTTGATATGGAGAGAGAGAGAGGGGACAGAGACAGTAGATGATATGGAGAGAGAGAGAATATATATATATGGAGAGTAGATGATATGTAGATGATATGGAGAGAGAGAGGGGGACAGAGACAGTAGATGAGATGGGGACAGAGACAGTTGATGATATTGAGAGAGAGAGAGGACAGTAGAGGATATGGAGAGAGGACAGTAGAGGATATGGAGAGAGGACAGTAGAGGATATGGAGAGAGGACAGTAGAGGATATGGAGAGAGAGAGAGGACAGTAGAGGATATGGAGAGAGAGAGGACAGTAGAGGATATGGAGAGAGGACAGTAGAGGATATGGAGAGAGGACAGTAGAGGATATGGAGAGAGAGAGAGGACAGTAGAGGATATGGAGAGAGAGAGGACAGTAGAGGATATGGAGAGAGGACAGTAGAGGATATGGAGAGAGAGAGAGGACAGTAGAGGATATGGAGAGAGAGAGAGAGAGAGAGAGAGGACAGTAGAGGATATGGAGAGAGGACAGTAGAGGATATGGAGAGAGAGGACAGTAGAGGATATGGAGAGGGAGAGAGAGGACAGTATAGGATATGGAGAGAGAGAGAGAGGACAGTAGAGGATATGGAGAGAGAGAGGACAGTAGAGGATATGGAGAGTGAGAGAGGGGGACAGAGACAGTAAATGATATGGAGAGAGAGGACAGTAGAGGATATGGAGAGAGAGAGAGGACAGTAGAGGATATGGAGAGAGAGGACAGTAGAGGATATGGAGAGAGAGAGGACAGTAGAGGATATGGAGAGAGAGCGGGAGAGTGGTCTTGTCCTACAATCCCCTCCTCTCCCCCCTTATTTTCCTCAATCACTGTTTCCTTTGTTGTCTTGTTGCACTTCCTGTAAGGAACCCCGGGCAGCCATATTGTTTTTGTCAGTGGGGCTTATTTACGTAGATGAGTGACAGGCCTGTACCGGTGTACTGTCTGACCCATGTCATCCACCCAACCTTCTCCTCTATCCATCAATCTGTGT
Organism: Oncorhynchus nerka; assembly: GCF_034236695.1. Classification (NCBI taxonomy): domain Eukaryota; kingdom Metazoa; phylum Chordata; class Actinopteri; order Salmoniformes; family Salmonidae; genus Oncorhynchus; species Oncorhynchus nerka. The sequence goes on from NC_088418.1 coordinate 59,335,606, forward strand.
GTGTGATACAGGATGGACACAGCTAGCTTCCTCTGTCGGTAAATTGTCAGACAGAAATACATTGTGGATGTTTTCCTTGTAAATTTCTCCAAGTGAGTATATTTAGGATCTTTGTCCTCCTACATGCAACACTTTACAGTGCTTCCCCTTTCAAATGTGTATATAGATTTACTTGTTAAGGGAGTGTGTGCAAGAGGCTAGATTTGTGTGTGTGTGTGTGTGCGCTTGCTCGTGTGTGAGTGTCGGCTGGGTGCCTGTCTGACCCATGGTTTCGGTCTTCTGTCTGTCTGTTGCAGGTATTGATGCCAACATCACAGACTGCCAGGGAAGGACAGCTCTGGAGATCCTCAGAGAACACCCCGCACAGAAGTCCCAGCAAATCACTGCACTCATGCAAGGTAACACACATTAACACACACACATTAATATACACGCACATTAACATACACGCACATTAACATACACGCACATTAACATACACACACATTAACACACACACATTAACATACACACACATTAACATACACGCACATTAACATACACACACATTAACACACACACATTAACATACACGCACATTAACATACACGCACATTAACAAATCAAATCAAATCAATTTTATTTTAAAATTTTTTATTTTATATAGCCCTTCGTACATCAGCTGATATCTCAAAGTGCTGTACAGAAACTGAGCCTAAAACCCCAAACAGCAAGCAATGCAGGTGTAGAAGCACGGTGGCTAGGAAAAACTCCCTAGAAAGGCCAAAACCCAGGAAGAAACCTAGAGAGAAACCAGGCTATGTGGGGTGGCCAGTCCTCTTCTGGCTGTGCCGGGTGGAGATTATAACAGAACATTCAAATGTTCATAAATGATCAGCATGGTCGAATAATAATAAGGCAGTTGAAACTGGAGCAGCAGCACGGTCAGGTGGACTGGAGACAGCAAGGAGTCATCATGTCAGGTAGTCCTAGGGCATGGTCCTAGGGCTCAGGTCCTCCGAGAGAGAGAAAGAGAGAATTAGAGAACGCACACTTAGATTCACACAGGACACCGAATAGGACAGGAGAAGTACTCCAGATATAACAAACTGACCCTAGCCCCCCGACACATAAACTACTGCAGCATAAATAATGGAGGCTGAGACAGGAGGGGTCAGGTGACACTGTGGCCCCATCCGAGGACACCCCCGGACAGGGCCAAACAGGAAGGATATAACCCCACCCACTTTTCCAAAGCACAGCCCCCACACCACTAGAGGGATATCTTCAACCACCAACTTACCATCCTGAGACAAGGCTGAGTATAGCCCACAAAGATCTCCGCCATGGCACAACCCAAGGGGGGGCGCCAACCCAGACAGGATGACCACATCAGTGAATCAACCCACTCAGGTGACGCACCCCTTCCAGGGACGGCATGAGAGAGCCGCAGTAAGCCAGTGACTCAGCCCCTGTAAAAGGGTTAGAGGCAGAGAATCCCAGTGGAAAGAGGGGAACCGGCCAGGCAGAGACAGCAAGGGCGGTTCGTTGCTCCAGAGCCTTTCCGTTCACCTTCCCACTCCTGGGCCAGACTACACTCAATCATATGACCCACTGAGAGATGAGTCTTCAGTAAAGACTTAAAGGTTGAGACCGAGTTTGCGTCTCTGACATGGGTAGGCAGACCGTTCAATAAAAATGGAGCTCTATAGGAGAAAGCCCTGCCTCCAGCTGTTTGCTTAGAAATTCTAGGGACAATTAGGAGCCCTGCGTCTTGTGACCGTAGCGTACGTGTAGGTATGTACGGCAGGACCAAATCAGAGAGATCGGTAGGAGCAAGCCCATGTAATGCTTTGTAGGTTAGCAGTAAAACCTTGAAATCAGCCCTTGCTTTGACAGGAAGCCAGTGTAGAGAGACTAGCACTGGAGTAATATGATCAAATGATTTGGTTCTAGTCAGGATTCTAGCAGCCGTATTTAGCACTAACTGAAGTTTATTTAGTGCTTTATCCGGGTAGCCGGAAAGTAGAGCATTGCAGTAGTCTAACCTAGAAGTGACAAAAGCATGGATTAATTTTTCTGCATCATTTTTGGACAGAAAGTTTCTGATTTTTGCAATGTTATGTAGAGGGAAAAAAGCTGTCCTTGAAATGGTCTTGATATTCTTCAAAAGAGAGATCAGGGTCCAGAGTAAAGCCGAGGTCCTTCACAGTTTTATTTGAGACGACTGTACAACCATTAAGATTAATTGTCAGATTCAACAGAAGATCTCTTTGTTTCTTGGGACCTAGAACAAGCATCTCTGTTTTGTCCAAGTTTGTCTGAAACACATGCTTCTAGCAAGGGCAATTTTGGGGCTTCACCATGTTTCATTGAAATGTACAGCTGTGTGTCATCCGCATAGCAGTGAAAGTTTACATTATGTTTTCGAATAACATCCCCAAGAGGTAAAATATATAGTGAAAACAATAGTGGTCCTAAAACGGAACCTTGAGGAACACCGAAATTTACAGTTGATTTGTCAGAGGACAAACCATCCACAGAGACAAACTGATATCTTTCCGACAGATAAGATCTAAACCAGGCCAGAACTTGTCCGTGTAGACCAATTTGGGTTTCCAATCTCTCCAAAAGAATGTGGTGATCGATGGTATCAAAAGCAGCACTAAGGTCTAGGAGCACGAGGACAGATGCAGAGCCTCGGTCCGATGCCATTAAAATGTAATTTACCACCTTCACAAGTGCAGTCTCAGTGCTATGATGGGGTCTAAAACCTCAAATCTAAAACATTAACATACACGCACATTAACATACACACACATTAACATACACGCGCATTAACATACACACGCATTAACATACACACACATTAACATACACACACATTAACATACACACACATTAACATACACATGCATTAACATACACACACATTAACATACACACACATTAACATACACACACGTACCCATGTGTTTACACACCGTTCTCTCTCTCCCTCATCGTGACAGTGTACGTGGTTGTTTAGAGTACCGGGCGGTGTAGTGTCCGGATGTGTGCAGATTGTGTGCAGATTGAGACAAGTCGTTCCAGGAAGTTTATTTGTCCAATGGGGAACAAGAACAATGTGAGCCCTCTGTGTTGCTCTTCCTATACACAGGGGGGGGGGGTTCTCTTACGCAACCTAATGCTTCAGCCATTGTCTTCTGCTCTCAGAGAACGATGCACTGTTGTCACTAGTCCTGAGGTGTTAGTGTAGGATAATGAATTCATGGGTTAACTCATTGAGTTGAGTGGCCTGGTTATCTGCAGTTATGGCTAAGCCCCTAGAAAGACTGGGATGTTCTGTAGGAGTGAGTGGTTTTGGGTTTGTGGATGTGGATGTGAATTTGGATGTCTTGGTTGTCCTTTTCATGCGCCGAATACAACAAGTGTAGACTTTACCGTGAAATGCTTACTTACAAGCCCTTAACCAACAGTGCAGTTCAAGAAGAGTTAAGAACATATTTACCAAGTAGACTAAAATTAAAATTAACACAATAAGAATAACAATAACGAAGCTCTATACAGGGGGCACCGGTACCGAGTCAGTGTGGTGGGGTACAGGCTAGTTGAGGTAATTTGTACATGTAGGTGGGGGTGAAGTGACTGCGCATAGATAATAAACAGTGAGTAGCAGCAGTGTACAAAAGGAAGGGGTCAATGTAAATTGTCCGGTGGCGATTTGTCTAATTGTTCAGCAGTCTTATGGCTTGAGGGTAGAAGCTGTTGATGAGCCTTTTGGTCCTAGACTTGGCGCTCCGGTACCGCCGTGCGGTAGCAGAGATAACAGTCTTGGCCCCAGTGATGTACTGGGCCGTACGCACTACCCTCTGTAGTGCCGAGCAGTTGCTATACCAGGTCGGTGATGCAACCGGTCAGGATGCTCTTGATGGTGCAGCAGTAGAACCTTTTGACGATCTGGGGACCCATCTTTTCAGTCTCCTGAGGGGAATAGGTGTTGTCGTGCCCCCTTCACGACTGTCTTGGTGTGTTTGGACCATGATAGTCCTTTTCTTGTAGTCCACAATCCTCTCCTTTGTCTTGCTCACATTAAGGGAGAGGTTGTTGTCCTGGCACCACACTGCCAGTTCTCTGACCTCCTCCTTATAGGCCGTCTCATTGTTGTCGGTGATCAGGGCTACCACTATTATGTCGTCAGCAAACTTGATGATGGTGTCGGAGTCATGTTCGCCCACGCAATCGTGGGTGAACAGGGAATACAGGAGGAGACTAAGTACATACCCCTGAGGAGACCCAGTGTTAAGGATCAGCGTGGCAGACGTGTGTTGCCTACTATTACCATCCGGAAGTCCAGGATCCATTTGCAGTGGGAGGTGTTTAGTCACAGAATCCTTAGCTTAGTGATGAACATTGTGGGCGCTATGGTGTTGAACGCTGAGCTGTAGTTAATGAACAGTATTCTCACAAAGGTGTCCAGTTGAGAGCGATTGAGATTGCGTCGTCTGTGGATCTGTTGGGGCGGTATGTGAATTGGAGTGGGTCTAGGGTGTCCGGGAGGATACTGTTGTGAGCCATGACCAGCCTTTCAAAGCATGGCTAATCGTAATCATTTAGGCAGGTAATCATTTAGGCAGGTTACCTTCGCTTCCTTGGGCACAGGGACTATGGTCATCTGCTTGAAACATGTAGGTATTACAGACTCGGTCAGGGAGAGGTTGAAAATGTCAGTGAAAACACTTGACAGTTGATCCGTGCATGCTTTGAGTACACCTCCTGGTAATCCGTCTGGCCCAGTATCTTTGTGAATGTTGACCAAAGGTTTTGTTCACATCGGCTACCGAGAGCGTTATCACACAGTCATCCATAACAGCTGGTGCTCTCGTGCATGCTTCAGTGTTGCTTGCCTCAAAGCGAGCATACAAGGCATTTAGCTCGTCTGGTAGGCTTGCGTCACTGGGCAGCTTGCGTCTGGGTTTCCCTTTGTAGTCCGTAATCATTTTCAAGCCCTGTCACATCCGACGAGCGTCAGAGCCGGTGTAGTAGGATTCAGTCTTAATCCCGTGTTGACATTTTGCTTGTTTGATGGTTCGTCTAAGGGCATAGCGGGATTTCTTCTAAGTGTCCGGATTAGTCTCCCGCTCCTTGAAAGGGGCAGCTCTAGCCTTTAGCTCGATGGGGATGTTGCCTGTAATCCATGGCTTCTGGTTGGGATATGTACGTACAGTCATTGTGGGGATGACGTTGTCGATGCTCTTATCGATGAAGCCGATGACTGAGGTGGTGTATTCCTCAATGCCATTGGATGAATCCCGGAACATATTACAGTCTGTGCTAGCAAATCAGTCCTGTAGTGTAGCATCCGTGTCATCTGACCACTTCTGTATTGCGCAAGTCACTGGTACCTCCTGCTTTAGTTTTTGCATGTAAGCAGGAATCAGGAGTATAGACTTATGATCAGATTTGCCAAATGGAGAGCGGGGGAGAGCTTGTTTGCATCTGTGTGTGGAGTGAAGGTGGTCTAGGACTTTTTTTCTCTGGTTGCGCATGTGACATGCTGGTAAAATTTTTGTAAAACTGATTTAAGTTTGCCTGCAATAAAGTCTCCAGGAAATTGGAGGGCTCTTCTGGTTAGGGTGCCACACACACACACGCACGCACGCACACGCCTCGGATATACACTGATAAACTTGACTCTGCTGAACACAGATAATTGTATATGGGCACACTGAACACATAGAACTATAGGCACACACACACGGGCACACTGAACACACAGAACTATAGGCACACACACACACACACAAATATTAGAGAAATGTATGAAAACAAAAATGTGCTTTTTGGTCTTCATTTAAGGTTAGGCATTAGGGTTAGCAGTGTGGTTAGGGTTACCTTTAAAATCTGATTTGCTGACTTTGTGGCCAGCTAGCGACCACTCTGCAGTACTGCCTCCAGAACAAGATTCTTGGCGGAAAAACGCTGACCTGCGCATATGCTTCAGTCATACTGCACACAGACTCAGAGACACAAAAATGGTATCCACGAGTTCATCTGACTCTGGGGGAGCAGAACAATGGCCCGAATCTCCCTTTAATCACAGCTGTAGACTGAGGTTGACTAGACACCAGAGAAGACCAACAGTCTTGACCTGACATATAGAAGCTACAATCAGTGGTGCTTAGTAGAAGCCCTGCAGTCTGCTGTTGTGTTCCCTGTCTTTCTATCCACAGACAGACAGACAGACAGACAGACAGACAGACAGACAGACAGACAGACAGACAGACAGACAGACAGACAGACAGACAGACAGACAGACAGACAGACAGACAGACAGACAGACAGACAGACAGACAGACAGACAGACAGACAGACAGACAGACAGACAGACCAGTTCTAGATGATTTAGAGGAAAGGTAAAGATGAGAAGAGAGAGATGGGAAACAAAGGGGTTAATTCAGGGTCAGGAATGAGAGAAGAGGGAGAGGTAGGTAGGTAGGGGGAGAGAAGGAGAAGGAGGGAAAATAATAGTGGGGATGAGAAGGAGATAGACAGACCGAGGCAGGGGAGGAGAAGAGAAATGCAGAGATTGTGACAGAAAGCAAATTCAGGGTTCAGCTGGGAGAGAGTGAATGGATCAGCTGCCTCCCATTTCCTGTCAGAGATAGAGAGTCAGAGGGAGAGAAAGTGGGATTTCATTCCGCGATTAATCCCACCTATTTAAACACAATAGTATTCAGTCATCAATATTCCTGTATTTAAACGATTCAATCCATATATTTAAAAGTTATGTAAGAATATCGTATGCCTTTTTACACACACACACACACACACACACACACACACACACACACACACACACACACACACACACACACACACTCACACTCTGTGTTACAATACCTCTGACTTTAGTTGGATCTTTCATACTAACACACAGCCAGGCTTGTGACTAAACTGTGTGTTTGTTTGTGTAGTGTGTGTATGTTAGCGAGCTCATAGTTTCCTCCGGCTTCACACTCCCATTCCATACGCCTTGTGTGTGTTTTTGTATGTGGTTCACTGTCAGTACAATTAACTGATTCCCTGCTCTATGTCTGCAACCCTTTGAACCCTGCAATCACATCACCATGCTCTCTGTCTCTCTGTATCTGTGCGTGTCTCTGTCTCTGTGCGTGTCTCTGTCTCTGTGCGTGTCTCTCTCTCTGTCTCTCTCTCTGTCTCTCTCTCTGTCTCTCTCTCTGTCTCTGTGCGTGTCTCTGTCTCTGTGTGTGTCTCTCTCTCTGTCTCTCTCTCTGTCTCTCTCTCTGTCTCTCTCTGTCTCTGTGTCTCTGTCTCTCTATCTCTGTGCGTGTCTCTGTCTCTGTGCGTGTCTCTCTCTCTGTCTCTCTCTCTGTCTCTCTCTCTGTCTCTGTGTCTCTGTCTCTCTATCTCTGTGCGTGTCTCTGTCTCTGTGCGTGTCTCTCTCTCTGTCTCTCTCTCTGTCTCTCTCTCTGTCTCTCTCTCTGTCTCTCTCTGTCTCTGTGTCTCTGTCTCTATCTCTGTGCGTGTCTCTGTCTCTGTGCGTGTGTCTCTCTCTCTCTCTGTCTCTGTCTCTCTCTCTCTCTCTCTCTTTCTCTCTCTCTGTCTCTTTGTCTCTCTGTCTGTCTCTCCCTCTGTCTCTCTCTCTGTCTCTCTCTCTGTCTCTCTCTCTGTCTCTCTCTCTGTCTCTCTCCTCTCTCTCCTCTATCCTCTCTCTCCAGAATATATGATGGAGGAGATGATGGACAATAAGAGTATGTTGATGGAGGAACCTATTTGCCAGTGTCCTGTCCCCACACCTCGCACCTCTATCCCCTCTCCCTCCGCCTCCCCCTCCCTCAGGCACAAAAGTAAGTACACCCACACACACATACAAACTTGCGCACAAACACACACACACACACTTTTTCCACATTTGGTTACGTTACGGCCTCCCTCAAATGGATTAAATAAATAAAAAAATCCTCACACAATACCCCATAATGAAATTTTGGCAAATACCCAAATATCCTCCATCATTCTTAAATGAAGAAGTTTGGAACCACCAAGATTCTTCCTAGAGCTGGCCGCCTGGCCAAACTAGGAAATCAGGGGTGAAGGGCCTTTGTCAGAGAGGTGACCAAGAACCCGATGGGCCTTTGTCAGAGAGGTGACCAAGAACCCGATGGACAACCATCTCTGCAGCACTCCACCAATCAGGCCTTTATGGTAGAGTGGCTTGACCGAAGCCACTCCTCAGTAAAAGGCACATGACAGCCCTCTTGGAGGCACCTAAAGACTCTCAGACCATGAAACAAGATTCTCTGGTCTGATGAAACCAAGATTGAACTCCTGAATGCCAAGCCTGAATGCCAAGCGCCACATCTGGCGGACTCCTGGCACCATCCCTACGGTGAAGCATTGTGGTGGCAGCATCATGCTGTGTGGATGTTTTTCAGCGGCATGGACTGGGAGACTAGTCAGGATGGAGGCAAAGATGAACGGAGCGAAGTACAGAGGGATCCTTGATGAAAACCTGCCCCAGAGCGCTCAGGACAGACTGGGGTGAAGGTTCACCTTCCAACAGGACAATGCGGGACTGGCTTCGGGATAAGTCTCTGAATGTCCTTGAGTGGCCCAGCCAGAGACCGGACTTGAACCCTATCGAACATCTCTGGAGAGACCTGACAATATCTGCACAGCAACGCTCCCCATCCAACCTGACAGAGCTTTAGAGGATCTGCAGAGAAGAATGGGAGAAGCTCCCCAAATACAGGTCTGCCAAGCTTGTAGCGTAATACACAAGAAGCCTCGAGGCTGTAATCGCTGCCAAAGGTGCTTCAAGAAAGTACAGAGTAAAGGGTCTGAATACTTATGTAAATGTGATATTTCAGTTTTTTAATTCTTAATAAATTAGCAAAACATTTCTGGGGTATTGTGTGTAGATTGATGAGGGGAAAAAGAGTAAGGCTGTAACGTAACAAAGTGTGGACAAAGTCCAGGGGTCTGAATATATTCGCGACGGCACTGTATCTACTACACACATGGTGAGAACTGCCTATTGGTATGAACCTGTACTACCTCAGTCAACTTCCATAGTGTTTTCCCTTATCCAACACTGCCCCTTGTGGCTGAGCTGGAGCGGTGCACTTGTATCTCTCATACAATTCCCGCTGCTCTCTCTCTTCTCAATCACCACCAGTCAGCGCTCCCGTTTAATGATCTTTATTGGAGGGAGGGAGGGAGCAGAAAATATACATTCAGCACAGCTTGTGCACGCCTGAACACACACCGCGTTTAAACACCACGGCATACTTTATTGTAGGGTGAGGGGGAATGGTGGAGAGAGGGTGTTGTGGGGGAGGGAGAGAGGGTGTTGTGGAGAAAGGAGGAGAGATTGAGGGTGTTGTGGAGAAAGTAGGAGAGCGGGAGGGAGAGAGGTTGTTGTGGAGAAAGTAGGAGAGCGGGAGGGAGAGAGGTTGTTGTGGAGAAAGGAGGAGAGCGGGAGGGAGAGAGGGTGCTGTGGAGAAAGGAGGAGAGAGGGAGGGAGGGTGTTGTGGAGAAAGGAGGAGAGAGGGAGGGAGGGTGTTGTGGAGAAAGGAGGAGAGAGGAAGGGAGAGAGGGTGTTGTGGAGAAAGGAGGAGAGAGGGAGGGAGATAGGGTGTTGTGGAGAAAGGAGGAGAGAGGGAGGGAGAAAGGGTGTTGTGGAGAAAGGAGGAGAGAGGGTGTTGTGGAGAAAGGAGGAGAGAGGGAGGGAGGGAGAGAGGGTGTTGTGGAGAAAGGAGGAGAGAGGGAGGGAGGGAGAGAGGGTGTTGTGGAGAAAGGAGGAGAGAGGGTGTTGTGGAGAAAGGAGGAGAGAGGGTGGTGCTTTCAGCTCTATCGGGTCTGTGAAGGCCAGTGAACGAGGGCAGACCGGAGGAACTACTTCCTGGATTAGAACGCCGTCACACAGAGAGGAACATATTAAGGTGTTGACATGTGTATTTGGCCAGGTCTGCTCTCTTTAGTTCATTTGGTCAGCAGAAACAAACCCAGTTTGATCCATCATCATTATGTACTGTAGCACTCTGTCTCTAGCTGTTTTCACTGAAGGAAATACCATCGGTGAGCAGGTCACTCCAAGATCTGTGTGTGTCACAGTGGCAGAAGCTAGATATTGATTCCAAAAGAGGCCACAGAGAAAAGTAGATTGAAAGAGAGAGAGTGATGGAGAAAGAGGCTTCTTCTCTTTTGACTTCAGCTGTCTTTCTCACCTCTCCATTCTTTAACAGCCTTACATGTCACAATTAACTTTTGTTGCCCCCTTCCTTTGACGATCCACATTCTCCTCTCCATCTCTCCCCATATCTCCCCGTATCGCTCCCATCTCCTCTCTCCCCGTATCTCTCCCATCTCCTCTCTCCCCGTATCTCTCCCATCTCCTCTTCTCCCCGTATCGCTCCCATCTCCTCTTCTCCCCGTATCTCTCCCATCTCCTCTTCTCCCCGTATCTCTCCCATCTCCTCTTCTCCCCGTATCTCTCCCATCTCCTCTCTCCCCGTATCTCTCCCATCTCCTCTTCTCCCCGTATCTCTCCCATCTCCTCTCTCCCCGTATCTCTCCCATCTCCTCTCTCCCCGTATCTCTCCCATCTCCTCTTCTCCCCGTATCTCTCCCATCTCCTCTTCTCCCCGTATCTCTCCCATCTCCTCTTCTCCCCGTATCTCTCCCATCTCCTCTCTCCCCGTATCTCTCCCATCTCCTCTCTACCCATATCTCTCCCATCTCCTCTTCTCCCCGTATCTCTCCCATCTCCTCTCTCCCCGTATCTCTCCCATCTCCTCTCTACCCATATCTCACCTCTCTCTCCCCGTATCTCTCCCATCTCCTCTCTACCCATATCTCACCTCTCTCTCCCCGTATCTCTCCCATCTCCTCTCTACCCATATCTCACCTCTCTCTCCCCGTATCTCTCCCATCTCCTCTTCTCCCCGTATCTCTCCCATCTCCTCTTCTCCCCGTATCTCTCCCATCTCCTCTTCTCCCGTATCTCTCCCATCTCCTCTTCTCCCCGTATCTCTCCCATCTCCTCTCTCCCTGTATCTCTCCCATCTCCTCTCTACCCATATCTCACCTCTCTCTCCCCGTATCTCTCCCATCTCCTCTCTACCCATATCTCACCTCTCTCTCCCCGTATCTCTCCCATCTCCTCTCTACCCATATCTCACCTCTCTCTCCCCGTATCTCTCCCATCTCCTCTCTCTCCCCGTATCTCTCCCATCTCCTCTCTACCCATATCTCACCCCTCTCTCCCCATATCTCTCCCATCTCCTCTCTACCCATATCTCACCTCTCTCTCCCCATATCTCCCATCTCTCTCTCATCTCCTCTCTCTCTCCCCATATATCCCCTTATAATCTCTCTCTTCTCCCTCTCTCTCCCATCTCCCCTCTCTCTCCACCCATATCTCCCCTCTCTCCCCATATCTCCCCTCTCTCTCTCTCTCTCTCTCTCTCTCTCTCTCTCTCTCTCCCTCCCATCTCCCCCTCTCTCTCCCCCGCTCTCTCTTTCTCTCTCCCCATCTCCCCTCTCTCTCTCCCCCTCTCTCTCCTCATATCTCCTCTCTCTCTCTCTCTCTCTCTCTCTCTCTCTCTCTCTCTCTCCCCATATATCCCCTCTCTCTCCCCTTGTAATCTCTCTCCTCTCCCTCATCTCTCCTTCGCTCCCTCTACTCCTCCCCAGATGATGTTGTGACAGGGGAGCTCTCCAAGCTGCTGAATGAGATGAAGATGTGTCGGGACAGAGACTACTCCTTTGAGGTGTGTTATGTTGTTATTCTCTTCATCTTTATCTTATAGATCCTTGTGTTGTCTTTGGAATCATTGCTGATGCTTGTGGTGATAAAACCAAGTAATTAAATTAGTACCCGACTCTACTCTACTCTACTTAGGAGCTCTGCCAGACCATCTCATCCCACTCTCATTCCATGGAGAGCTTTGGCAGCGGTCACCTATCAGACGAGGAGCGACGCAGTAACGGCACCCTGAGCAGAGTCAGAAAGGTGAGCACCATTTTGGATCAGGGAGGGAGGATGGGACCAGGGGTAATCAAGGGGGATGTGGAGGGTGGATGGGACCATTTTGGATCAGGGAGGGTGGATGGGACTATTTTGTATCAGGGAGGGTAGATGGGACCAGAGGTAATCAAGGGGGATGTGGAGGGTGGATGGGACTATTTTGTATCAGGGAGGGTAGATGGGACCAGAGGTAATCAAGGGGGATGTGGAGGGTGAGCACCATTTTGGATCAGGGAGGGTGGATGGGACCAGAGGTAATCAAGGGGGATGTGGAGGGTGAGCACCATTTTGGATCAGGGAGGGTGGATGGGACCAGGGTTAATCAAGGGGGATGTGGAGGGTGAGCACCATTTTGGATCAGGGAGGGTGGATGGGACCAGGGGTAATCAAGGGGGATGTGGAGGGTGAGCACCATTTTGGATCAGGGAGGGTGGATGGGACCAGGGGTAATCAAGGGGCATGTGGAGGGTGAGCACCATTTTGGATCAGGGAGGGTAGATGGGACCAGAGGTAATCAAGGGGGATGTGGAGGGTGAGCACCATTTTGGATCAGGGAGGGTGGATAGGACCAGAGGTAATCAAGGGGGATGTGGAGGGTGAGCACCATTTTGGATCAGGGAGGGTGGATGGGACCAGAGGTAATCAAGGGGGATGTGGAGGGTGAGCACCATTTTGGATCAGGGAGGGTGGATGGGACCAGAGGTAATCAAGGGGGATGTGGAGGGTGAGCACCATTTTGGATCAGGGAGGGTGGATGGAACCAGGGGTAATCAAGGGGGATTTGGAGGGTGAGGACCATTATCACAGTTTTGGGTCTGTGGTATCGTACCGTCGTATTGTTATTCTTGGATTGGAAAACCATGTTCTACTGCATCACTCTGGGGTCAATTACTGTAGTAGCATTTAGTCACCAGGAGAGGGCAGCCTCAGACACGCTGTAAGGCAGACATGTTTACTGAGCAAAAACAAACGCAACATTCAACCATTTCAAAGATTTTACTGGGTTACCGTTCATGTAAGGAAATCAGTCAATTGAAATAAATAAATTAGGGCCTAATCTTTTGATTTCACATGACTGGGAAAACAGAAACATCTATTAGTCACAGATACCTTAAACATAAAGTAGAGGCAGAGATCAGAAAACCAGTCAGCATCTGGTGTGACCACTATTTGCCTCACGCTGCCTCACGCTGCGAATAGAGTTGATCAGGATGATGATTGTGGGCTGTGGAATGTTGTCCCACCCCTCATCAATTGCTGTGTGAAGTTGCTGGATATTGGCGGGGACTCGAACACACTGTCGTACACGTCGACCCAGAGCATCTCATACGTGCTGTGCTGTCTGGGTATGCAGGCCATTTTTTTATTTTTTTATTTCACCTTTATTTAACCAGGTAGGCTAGTTGAGAACAAGTTCTCATTTGCAACTGCGACCTGGCCAAGATAAAGCATAGCAGTGTGAACAGACAACACAGAGTTTCACATGGAGTAAACAATTAACAAGTCAATAACACAGTAGAAAAAAATGGGCAGTCTATATACAATGTGTGTAAAAGGCATGAGGAGGTAGGCGAATAATACAATTTTGCAGATTAACACTGGAGTGATAAATGATCAGATGGTCATGTACAGGTAGAGATATTGGTGTGCAAAAGAGCAGAAAAGTAAATAAATAAAAAACAGTATAAAAACAGTATGGGAATGAGGTAGGTGAAAATGGGTGGGCTATTTACCAATAGACTATGTACAGCTGCAGCGATCGGTTAGCTGCTCGGATAGCTGATGTTTGAAGTTGGTGAGGGAGATAAAAGTCTCCAACTTCAGCGATTTTTGCAGTTCGTTCCAGTCACAGGCAGCAGAGTACTGGAACGAAAGGCGGCCAAATGAGGTGTTGGCTTTAGGGATGATCAGTGAGATACACCTGCTGGAGCGCGTGCTACGGATGGGTGTTGCCATCGTGACCAGTGAACTGAGATAAGGCGGAGCTTTACCTAGCATGGACTTGTAGATGACCTGGAGCCAGTGGGTCTGGTGACGAATATGTAGCGAGGGCCAGCCGACTAGAGCATACAAGTCGCAGCGGTGGGTGGTATAAGGTGCTTTGGTGACAAAACGGATGGCACTGTGATAGACTGCATCCAGTTTGCTGAGTAGAGTGTTGGAAGCCATTTTGTAGATGACATCGCCGAAGTCGAGGATCGGTAGGATAGTCAGTTTTACTAGGGTAAGCTTGGCGGCGTGAGTGAAGGAGGCTTTGTTGCGGAATAGAAAGCCGACTCTTGATTTGATTTTCGATTGGAGATGTTTGATGTGAGTCTGGAAGGAGAGTTTGCAGTCTAGCCAGACACCTAGGTACTTATAGATGTCCACATATTCAAGGTCGGAACCATCCAGGGTGGTGATGCTAGTCGGGCATGCGGGTGCAGGCAGCGATCGGTTGAAAAGCATGCATTTGGTTTGTCGTGCCATGAAGGAACTGGGACATTTTCAGCTTCCAGGAATTGTGTACAGATCCTTGCGACATGCTGAAACTTGAGGTGAAGGAGACGGATGAATGGCACAACAACGGTCCTCAGGATCTCGTCACAGTATCTATGTGCTTTCAAATTGCCATCAATAAATACACGTGTTCGTTGTCCATAGCTCATGCCTGTGCATACCATAACCTCACTGCCACCATGCGGCACTCTGTTCACAACGTTGACATCAGCAAACTGCCATCTGCCATCTGACCGGTACAGTTGAAACCAGGATTAAGTCGTGAAGAGCACACTTGTCCAGCATCCCAGCGTGCCAGTGGCCATCGAAGATGAGCATTTTCCTACTGAAGTCTGTTACGACGCTGAACTGCAGTCAGGTCATGACCCTGGTGAGGACGACGAGCAGATGAGCATCCGGTTTCTGACAGTTTGTGCAGAAATTCTTCAGTTATGCAAACCCACAGATTCATCATCTGTCCAGGTGGCTGGTCTCAGATTATCCCGCAGGTGAAGAAGCAGGATGTGGAGGTCCTGGGTTGGCGTGGTTACACATGGTCTGCGGTTGTGGAGGTCCTGGGTTGGCGTGTTTACACATGGTCTGCGGTTGTGAGGCCTGTTGGACGTACTGCCAAATTCTCTAAAATGACAATGGTAGAGAAATTAATATTACATTCTCTGGCAACAGCTCTGGTGGACATCCCTTCAGTCAGCATGCCAATTGCACACTCCCTCAAAACTTGAGACATCTGTGGCAATATGTTGTGTGACAAAACTGCACATTTTAGAGTGGCCTTTTATTGTCCCCAGCACAAGGTGCACCTGTGTAATGATCATGCTGTTTAATCATCTTCTTGATATCCCACACCTGTCAGGTGGTGGATTGTCTTGTCAAAGGAGAAATTCTCACGAACAAGGATGTGAACAAAATATTAGAGAAATACGTTTTTCGTTCTTATGGAACATTTCTGGGATCGCTTATTTCAGATCATGTATTTGGGGAGTTTCTCCCTTCTCTGCAGATCAACTTAAGCTCTGTCAGGTTGGATGGGGGGGGTCTCTCCAGAGATGTTTGATCGGGTTCAAGTCTGGGCTCTGGCTGGGCCACTCAACCATAAAGGCCTGATAGGTGGAGCGCTGCAGAAATGGTTATCCTTCTGGAATATTCCACCATCTCCACAGAGGAACTCTGGAGCTCTGTCAGAGTGACCATTGTGTTCTTGGTCACCTCCCAGACCAAGGCCCTTTTCCCGTGATTGCTCAGTTTGGCCCGGGCGGCCAGCTCTAGGAAGAGCCTTGGTGGTTCCAAACTTCTTCAATTTATGAATGATTGAGGCCACTGTGTTCTTGGTGACCTTCAATGCTGCAGACATTTTTTGGTACCCTTCCCCAGATCTGTGCCCAACACAAGCTCTTATGACAATTCCTTCCACCTCATGGCTTGGTTTTTGCTGCATGCACTGTCAACTGTGGGACCTTATATAGACAGGTGTGTGCCTTTCCAAATCATGTCCAATCAATAAGATTTACCACAGGTGGACTCCAAGTTGAAGAAACATCTCAAGGATGAACAATGGAAACAGGATGCACCTGAGCTCAATTTAAAGTTTTATAGCAAAGGGTCTGAATACTTATGTAAATAAGTTATTTCTGTTTTACATTTCTAAAAAATTTGTTAAAATAAAATAAACTGTTTTCGCTTTGTCATTATGGGGTATTGTGTGTAGATTGATGAGGGAAAAAATGAATTCAATCCATTTTAGAATAAGCCTGTAACCTAACAAAATGTGTAAAAGGGGAAGGTGTTGGATACTTTCAGAATGCACTGTACATTTCTGTTCAGTACAGAACATCCTCCTTCCTTCTGTAAAGTAACCACTGATCTGACATGACTGGATTGGTGAAAGCTATGTAATGGAATCCTTGCTTTACATCAAATCAGTGATTTTGCTGGAATTCACTTGAAGGAAGGCAGTAAGGTAGGAAGGAAGGCTGCGTGTTTTAGCACTAGAACAAGGCCTTGGTCAGCCTAGCTTCACCCCTGAGAGCTGATTGGTAGAAGGGCTTTCATCTCGTTTCTCTCGTTTCCAGGGAGATTGATACCTGTGGCGCTTGGCGCGGCACACTAACAGGAATCGATCTGGTCTGAATCAAACCACTGCCGCTGTGTGTGTGGTGGGATGGAGCAACAGCCTCTGGGCAGGCCTTGCCTTGGTTTAATAGAAGCACAAACACGTCTCAATCAGTTACACACTGAGGCGACGATGTAGGCGCAAACACACACACACACAGAGAGCACATGTAATGGAGAGGGTTACGAACAGTATGTATTAGATTTTGTGTCTTCTTGGTCAGTGTCTGTATGTGTGTGTCTCGTACTTATTTATGTGGCTGTCTATGGATCTGGATGCGTGAATATGTCCCCTGCGCCCATACAGGCCTATGTGCTCATTTGTATGCATGCACCTCCATTAGCATGGCACACTGTAAATGTCAGAGAGCGATGCAGCATCTGTCCATCAGACAGACTGATGAATAAAAACATGGTCACCTCCCATATCTGCTGTACACACTCATCAACTTCCTGGTTCCAGAGCTGAGGTATAACCATAGACAAAGTGTTGGATGTCTATGCGTGTAGCCCACTGCCCTCCTCACTACGTCTGCTGTACACTACGGAAGGGACTCGCTGGCTAGTAGCGAAGCCTCTTGGCAACGAATCCACACGCTGGTTACTGAATAGAACAAGTCAACAGCCAGGTCACAAATAGGTGCTCGTCATGTTTGTTTAATAATGATGTGACATCAACGAATGACATATCAGGTGTCAATGTGGTGGCCCGTACCGATATGGCCTTGGTCAAATCAAATCAAATTGTATTTGTCACATACACATGGTTAGCAGATGTTAATGCGAGTGTAGCGAAATGCTTGTGCTTCTAGTTCCGACAATGCAGTAATAACCAACAAGTAATCTAACTAACAATTCCAAAACTACTGTCTTATACACACAAGTGTAAAGGGATAAAGAATATATACATAAAGATATGAATGAGTGATGGTACAGAGCGGCATAGGCAAGATACAGTAGATGGTATCGAGTACAGTATATACATATGAGATGAGTATGTAAACAAAGTGGCATAGTTAAAGTGGCTAGTGATACATGTATTACATAAAGATGCAGTAGATGATATAGAGTACAGTATATACGTATACATATGAGATGAATAATGTAGGGTATGTAAACATTATATTAGGTAGCATTGTTTAAAGTGGCTAGTGATATATTTTACATCATTTCCCATCAATTCCCATTATTGAAGTGGCTGGAGTTGAGTCAGTGTGTTGGCAGCAGCCACTCAATGTTAGTGGTGGCTGTTTAACAGTCTGATGGCCTTGAGATAGAAGCTGTTTTTCAGTCTCTCGGTCCCAGCTTTGATGCACCTGTACTGACCTCGCCTTCTGGATGATAGCGGGGTGAACAGGCAGTTGTTGTCCTTGATGATCTTTATGGCCTTCCTGTAACATCGGGTGGTGTAGGTGTCCTGGAGGGCAGGTAGTTTGCCCCCGGTGATGCGTTGTACAGACCTCACTACTCTCTGGAGAGTCTTACGGTTGTGGGCGGAGCAGTTGCCGTACCAGGCGGTGATACAGCCCGCCAGGATGCTCTCGATTGTGCATCTGTAGAAGTTTGTGAGTGCTTTTGGTGACAAGCCGAATTTCTTCAGCCTCCTGAAGTTCCTCACGATGCTGTCTGTGTGAGTGGACCAATTCAGTTTGTCTGTGATGTGTATGCTGAGGAACTTAAAACTTGCTACCCTCTCCACTACTGTTCCATCGATGTGGATAGGGGGGTGTTCCCTCTGCTGTTTCCTGAAGTCCACAATCATCTCCTTAGTTTTGTTGACGTTGAGTGTGAGGTTATTTTCCTGATGGCCCGTACCGACATGGCCTTGGTGGCCCGTACCGATATGGCCTTGGTGGCCTATCGTTTATGTACCGTAAGGGACGTCTGTACTGTTGTGTCTATAACTTGAATGTCTCTTCCATGACAATTCCGTGATTTTTACGTGTGATTGTAAGATGGCCATTGACAATTGACAACACAGTCAAGCCCACACTACCTGAATAGTAGCACACAACAAACCATCTTTTTCCCCACTAAACATAATACTTTGTGGTGTGAGAAAGTCAGGGAGTCCCACTACTCTACCCCTAGGCTTCCAACGGGCCTAGCTCTGACAAATCACGTCTACCGTTCAACAGAGAGCAATAAATATTCATTAGATAGCACATGCTAATATTATTCCAACAAATGAGTGTATCATCATTCAACTGAGCAGACCAGGAAGGACTCTTGGCAATACAGATCCTGTGAAAAGGGCATATTGTGTGTGTTAGCGTGCACGTGTGTGTGTATTATTTGTTTGTCAGGATCCCCGGTAGCTTTTGCAGAAGCAGTTGCTGCTCTTCCAGGGGTCCACAAAAAACACTGAACATTACAAAGTAACAAAACACTGATAGACAAGGTAAGTCACACACATTGTAAATACAATTATATACAAACAATGCAACAAAAATGATGTGTGTGTGTGTGTGTGTGTGTGTGTCTTTGGCCCCGCCAGTCCATGAGTTGTATTTTTGAAGGTAATTTTGCTGTTTGAGTAATGGGAGATGGAAGAGTTCCATGCAATCATGGCTCTGTATACAACTGCGTTGTCGTGAATTTGTTTTGGACTTGGGGACTGTGAAGAGACCCCTGGTGGTATGTCTTGTGGCGTGTGAATGAGTGTCTGAGCTGAATGTTATTTTTTTATGCAGACAAACTAGTATTTTTGTCACAGTAATATTTCTCATTAAAACTAGGAGAAGCAGTTAATCTCTTGTCAACCCTCAACCAGTAAAGACTGGCATGCATGTTGTTGATGTTAGTTCTGTATGTGCAGTTAAGCGTTCTGCTTTGTTTATGAGCCAGCTGCAGTTTTGATACTGACTGTTTCCTTATTTAGAATTTCAGTGAGCTCACTGGCTTTGAGTGCTGTAGAGGGTGAAATCATCCGCATATGTAGGCATTCTAGTTTTGTGTAAGACCAATGACAAATAATTTGTTAAAATAGAGAAGAGTAGCGGCCCAAGGCAACTGCCCTGAGGGATACCTCATTTTAGATATCTGATGTTAAAGAAGATTCCATTGAAGAACACTCTGGATTCTATTGGATAAATAACTCTCCAACCATGTGTTGGCAGGTGATGTAAAGCCATACCAAGTGCGTTGTTTTCAATAATAATGTATGATCAATAACATCAAAGGCTGCACTGAAATCTAACAATACAGCTCCAACTATCATCTTATTATCCATTTATTTTAACCAATCATCAGTCATCTGAGTCAGTGCAGTACAAGTTGAGTGTTCTTCTCTATATGCATGCTGAATGTCAGTAGTTAAAACCTTTCAGGGCCACATGATCCCCTTTGGGATCAAGCCCCACCCCCCCTGAGCTGTAATGTGGCGCAGGGAACGCAATAAATAATCCTAAAAATATTTAACCTCCACAGAATCGCTTGAAAAATGGCTCAAATGAAAGATAAAGAAGTTATTTATCTACCCAGCAAGTCAGATTTCTAAAATGTTTTACGGCGAAAACATAGCACATATTTATGTCCAACCACCACTGCATACATACCTCATTAGCTTAGCCAAGTAGGAAAAAATATGCAATCAACAAACGCAGGATTAAAAGAAAAATCATTTCACTAACCTTTTGAAATCTTCATCAGATGACAGTAATATAACATGTTACACAGTACATTCATTTTTTTTCAATAATATGCCATATATATCCATAAATCTCTGTTTACAATTATGCATCGTTCAAAAAATGCTACTGCAATGTCAGGAGAAATAAATAGCTCCGGCAGATAACGTCAGCTAACAAGGAATACACATCATAAACTTTGACTAAATATGCATGTTTTACATATGTATGGCAAGATAAACTTCTTCTAAATGCAATTGCTATGTTACAATTATTTTTAACGTTACATTTGGCGTTTACTAGGCTATAATAGAGAGTCGGCGCTCTCATTTAGCATACTGACTCCTCTATCATGGAGTCGACAGAAACCCAAAATGAAGATGTAAATATTCCCTTACCATGGCTGTTCTTGCTTCAGAAGACGTGGAAGGGTTAATACTCACCAAGTTAGCGTTCAGTTTTCAAGTCTGTGTCTTTCCGTTCTCAAACTAGACACTTTTCGGTCGAAATGTATGCAAATTTCAAGTGGATGCGCACCAAAACGTCGAAAGTATACATTATATTTCGAGTAAACTTGTCAAACTATGTTTATAATTAAGCGTTAGCATGTTATAAAGGTCTACAGCAATCGTGAGGGCGAACAGATAAGCACACGTTGTTCAGTCCGTCCTGAGAGAAAGAGAGAGAAATTTCCCAGCTCCCATTGGTGAAACTTTTTTTTTGCGTCACCGGGACGTTTGGGCACGCTGAACGTCTCGTGAGCACGCGATTCTCACAGTTACACGCCTCATCGAAAGCAGGCTTCACGCTGAAGACGTAGAAACTGTTTCCATGGTTATAGCTGTTTGGGAAGTGTGTATACGATGACGTCAAAGTGATGGCAACTTTTCCCATTACAAGAGAGACTTTGGGAGAATGCATGCCCTGAGACTTCTGCTTTAGCTAGAGACAACATTTAAACGGTTTTATAAGCTTTAGAGTGTTTCCTATTCGATAACAATTTTTATATGCATATATTAGCAACTTTTGACAAAAATTTATCATGGTTTATATGGGTGCCGAATTCCTCCAGAAGGGGCAGTATTCAGGCCTGTCCCTAAGAGGTTTTAACTTGCTCTCTGAAAAATAGTGTTGTATTTGATCAAACACAATTATCTCCACCAGTTTACTAAGAACAGGCTGTTAACTGATTGGGTGGTAGTTAGAGCCAGCAAAGGGTGCTTTACTATTTTTAGGCAGTGGAATTACTTTATCTTCCTTCCACACCTGTGGACACACACATTCCTTTAGGCTTTGGTTAAATATCTAGCCAATAGGGGTGGTGATACAGTCTGTTACCATTCAATACTTTACCATCAAGGTTGTCTATACCTGGAGGCTTATCATTATTGATGGATAAAAACGTTTTTCCATTTTATGTCATTTATCTTTGTTTGGTAATACTTTCTTCTGTTTAAGTTTAGTCACAACAATTCTCAATTGACAGTATGTCGACCAATCAGCTGAGCAGCCTGACTTGTTTGCCACCTCTTTTACATAATTTCTTTGAAACATGAAATGTTTCAGTTCGTCATCAATCCAGGGGGCTTTAACAGTTCCCACGGTTAGTTTCTTAACAGGTGCTTGTCAACAATTTGCATGAATAATTTTCAATGTGTGTGCGTGCGTGCGTGCTTTAAATGAACCGTGTGTATTGAATCTCTCTGCAGCGGCCCACTCCCCCACTTCCCCCAGCCCAGGAGGAAGAGGAGGGGGAGAAGAGCTGTGGCCCTGCTGGGTTCTGGGAGGCCCTCACACCCTGCAACGGTTGTCACAACCTGGGCTTCTCCAGCGTGTCACAGGTACGCACACACACGCACACACGCACCTCCCCCTTTCACTTGTATTCCTACATAGCCTCTTCCTCCTGTCATTAATATAACTGATAACCATTGTTATGGAGTGCCAGTATACTATGCTATAATTGCCCTGTCTCAAACATAAGTCACTCTAATGGCCTGTTTCCCAGTTTGCATGGCTTGTTGCCTCTGAAATCATCAGTTAATATACATCACCCAGCAGAATGCAGCTCTGCTGGGCCATGTAGCAATATGTTTATGTATTTCCATGACTAATAGAGATCAGTGGATGTCGTCTTCCGTTTTGCGCTTGGTGTGTGTTTGTCGTTGTGTTGCCGTGAGCACCACATAGTATCTCTCTCGACCACTTGCTCTCTTTCATGATCTATCTTTCTCACTGTCTATCTTTCTCACTATCTTTCTTTCTCACTATCTATCTTTCTCACTATCTATCTTTCTCACTATCTAACTTTCTCACTATCTAACTTTCTCACTATCTATCTTTCTCAATATCTATCTTTCTCACTATCTATCTTTCTCACTGTCTATCTTTCTCGCTATCTATCTTTCTCGCTATCTATCTTTCTCACTATCTATCTTTCTCACTATCTAACTTTCTCACTATCTATCTTTCTCAATATCTATCTTTCTCACCATCTATCTTTCTCACTGTCTATCTTTCTCACGATCTATCTTTCTCACTGTCTATCTTTCTCACTATCTATCTTTCTCACTATCTATCTTTCTCACTATCTATCTTTCTCACTATCTATCTTTCTCACTATCTATCTTTCTCACTGTCTGTCTTTCTCACTGTCTGTCTTTCTCACTATCTATCTTTCTCACTATCTACAGTTCAAATCAAATCAAATCAAATGTTTTTATATAGCCCTTCGTACATCAGCTGATATCTCAAAGTGCTGTACAGAAACCCAGCCTAAAACCCCAAACAGCAAGCAATGCAGGTGTAGAAGCACAGTTGAAGTCGGAACTTTACATACACCTTAGCCAAATACATTTAAACTCAGTTTTTCACAATTCCTGACATTTAATCCTACTACAAATTCCCAGTCTTAGGTCAGTTAGGATCACCACTTTATTTTAAGAATGTGAAATGTCAGAATAAGTAGAGTAGGGAGAATGATTTATTTCAGCTTTTATTTATTTCATCACATTCTCAGTGGGTCGGAAGTTGACATACACTCAATTAGTATTTGGTAGCAAAGTATTTGATTGCCTTTAAATTGTTTAACTCGGGTCAAACGTTTCAGGAAGACTTCCACAAGCCCCCCACAATAAGTTGGGTGAATGTTGGCCCATTCCTCCTGACAGAGCTGGTGTAACTGAGTCAGGTTTGTAGGCCTCCTTGCTCGCACACGCTTTTTCAGTTCTGCCCACAAATGTTCTATGGGATTGAGGTCAGGGCTTTGTGATGGCCACTCCAATACATTGCCTTTGTTGTCCTTAAGCCATTTTTCCACAACTTTGGAAGTATGCTTGGGGTCATTGTCCATTTGGAAGACCCATTTGTGACCAATAACTTCCTGACTGATGTATTGAGATGTTGCTTCAATATATCCACATCATTTTCCTTCCTCATAATGCCATTTATTTTGTGAAGTGCACCAGTCCCTCCTGCAGCAAAGCACCCCCACAACATGATGCTGCCATCCCCGTGCTTCACGGTTGGGATGATGTTCTTCGGCTTGCAAACCTCTCCCTTTTTCCTCCAAACATAACTATGGTCATTATGGCCAAACAGTTCTATTTTTGTTTCATCAGATCAGAGGACATTTCCCCAAAAAGTACGATCTTTGTCCCCATGTGCAGTTGCAAACCGTAGTCTAGCTTTTTATGGTGGTTTTGGAGCAGTGGCTTCTTCCTTGCTGAGCGGCCTTTCAGGTTATGTCGATATAGGACTAGTTTTACTGTGGATATAGATACTTTTGTACCTGTTTCCTCCAGCATCTTCACAAGGTTCTTTGCTGTTGTTCTGGGATTGATTTGCACTTTTGCACCAAAGTACGTTCATCTCTAGGAGACAGCCTTCCTGAGTGGAATGACAGCTGCGTGGTCCCATGGTGTTTATACTTGCATACTATTGTTTGTACAGATGAACGTGGTACCTTCAGGCATTTGGAAATTGCTCCCAAGGATGAACCAGACTTGTGGATGTATACAATTTTTTTCTGAGGTATTGGCTGATTTCTTTTGATTTTCCCATGATATCAAGCAAAGAGGCACTGAGTTTGAAGGTAGGCCTGGAAATACATCCACAGGTACACCTCAAAATTGACTCAAATGATGTCAATTAGCCTATCAGAAGCTTCTAAAGCCATAACATAATTTTCCGGAATTTTCCAAGCTGTTTAAAGGCACAGTCAACTTACTGTATGTAAACTTCTGACCCACTGGAATTGTGATACAGTGAATTATAAATGAAATAATCTGTCTGTAATCAAAAATTACTTGTGTCATGCACAAAGTAGATGTCCTAACCGACTTGCCAAAACTATAGTTTGTTAACAAGACATTTGTTGAGTGGTTGAAAAACGAGTTTTAATGACTCTAGCCTAAGTGTATGTAAACTTCCGACTTCAACTGTATCTTTCTCACTATCTATCTGAATATCTTTTTCTCTCTTCGTTTAGTTTCTCTCTCTTTCGCTCTCCTGTAATTTTTCTCTTTCTCTTGTTGTCTCCACAACGGGGAAGAGCATCAGTATCCATTCTCCCAGCTCTTTCCCCTCCGTCTCCTCCTTTTCCCCCTCCCTCTCCCCCTCCTGTCTCCCCCTCTCACCCCCCTTTCACCCCCTCCGTCCTCCCTCTCTCCCCTTCTGTCTCCCTGTCTCCCCCTCTTTCCCTTCCCTCTCTCCCCCTCTGTCTCCCCGTCATGTCTCCCTCCTCTGTCTTCCCCCTCTCCCCGTCATGTCTCCACCCTCTGCCCCCCCCCTTCCCTCCTGTGTTTGGCCCACAGCCTGGCTAGAGTTAACTATCTATCAACACCTGGGCCTCTGTGTGGTGGGGGATGATGGGCCTGGGATGGAGTCCCTGGCCGATTAGCAGGGTCCACTTTTGGGATTTTGTGTATGTGTATACATTTTGTTCTCAACTGGCCTCATTTTGGTTTCAACTAGTCCAAAATTCTCCCCACACCTCCTCTCCCTGTCCCCAAGGCATTCAGCTCCCTCCTGATTGGTTTGTCTCTCAACAAGGGAATCATATTACTTATAACAGGATGCTTCAACTAGTCCTGGAACTTTCAATGTGTTTGTTCAACCAATACTCAGCACAATCTTCACAAAATATCCATCTATATTGTTTAATTTCAGAGGTTAAATTGTAAGTAAGGACGCTTTTTCAGTGCCAATGTCCACCACCAAAGCAGACTTACTCCACACCTCCTCAGTCTCCCTCCCTTTTTCTCTCCTCCTTCTCTCCATCTGTTATTCTCTCCTTCCTCCTCTCATCCGTCCGGTTTGTCAGATTGTCAGAGTGATGGCAGTCCCACTGGGCTCTGTTCTCTTCCTCTTTTTAAGTGGTGAAATGTCTCTCTCTCGCTTTCCACTCGGTTTCACCTCTTCACTTTTTCTCCACAACTTTCTTTCCCTTTGGCCTCACCCCCCATCTCTCTGTCTCTCTCTCTCCTTCCCTACCTCACCCCCCATCTCTCTGTCTCTCTCTCTCCTTCCCGACCTCACCCCCATCTCTCTGTCTCTCTCTCTCCTTCCCGACCTCACCCCCATCTCTCTGTCTCTCTCTCTCCTTCCCTACCTCACCCCACATCTCTCTGTCTCTCTCTCTCTCCTTCCCTACCCCACCCCCATCTCCCTGTCTCTCTCTCTCCTTTCCTACATAACCCCCATCTCTCTGTCTCTCTCTCTCTCCTTCCTTACCTCACCCCCATCTCTCTGTCTCTCTCTCTCCTTCCCTACCTCACCCCCATCTCTCTGTCTCTCTCTCTCCTTCCCTACCTCACCCCCATCTCTCTGTCTCTCTCTCTCCTTCCCTACCTCACCCCACATCTCTCTGTCTCTCTCTCTCTCCTTCCCTACCTCACCCCACATCTCTCTCTCTCTCTCTCTCCTTCCATACCTCACCCCACATCTCTCTCTCTCTCTCTCTCCTTCCCTACCTCACCCCACATCTCTCTGTCTCTCTCTCTCCTTCCCTACCTCACCCCCATCTCTCTGTCTCTCTCTCTCCTTCCCTACCTCACCCCCATCTCTCTGTCTCTCTCTCTCCTTCCCTACCTCACCCCATCTCTCTGTCTCTCTCTCTCCTTCCCTACCTCACCCCCATCTCTCTGTCTCTCTCTCTCCTTCCCTACATAACCCCCATCTCTCTGTCTCTCTCTCTCCTTCCCTACATCACCCCCATATCTCTCTCTCCTTCCCTACCCCACCCCCATCTCTCTGTCTCTCTCTCTCCTTCCCTACCTCACCCCCATCTCTCTGTGCTCTCTCTCTCCTTCCCTACCTCACCCCCATCTCTCTGTCTCTCTCTCTCCTTCCCTACATCACCCCACATCTCTCTGTCTCTCTCTCTCCTTCCCTACCTCACCCCCATCTCTCTGTCTCTCTCTCTCTTCCCTACCTCACCCCCATCTCTCTGTCTCTCTCTCTCCTTCCCTACCTCACCCCATCTCTCTGTCTCTCTCTCTCTCCTTCCCTACATAACCCCCCATCTCTCTGTCTCTCTCTCCTTCCCTACATCACCCCCATATCTCTCTCTCCTTCCCTACCCCACCCCCCATCTCTCTGTCTCTCTCTCTCCTTCCCTGCATCACCCCACATCTCTCTCTCTCCTTCACTACATCAGCCCACATCTCTTTCTCCACATTTCTCTCTCACTGTCTGACAGAAGTGTGTTAAGCGCTGTATCGATCGCCGTGGTAGCGAGGTCTCAGCTGTCACTCAAGCTGTCAGTCAGAGAGACGGACTGTACTCTGATGTGTGCTGCAGAGGGTTACTGTAAAAGGCTGCTGTGTGTGTGTGTGTGTGTGTGTGTGTGTGTGTGTGTGTGTGTGTGTGTGTGTGTGTGTGTGTGTGTGATAAATAGAGCGAGTGAGGGAGTCAGAGAGAGAGAGAGAGAGAGGGAGAGAAAGAGAGAGAGCAATTAGTTGTAACCACAGAAGCAACCCCAAGACATCATCACACGTCTTTCATTGCCACAGTTCCTATATATGGGCATTGAGAAGGTGGAAAAACGTGTCCTTCTCTGTCGCATGTCTTGCATATGTGTGTTTGAGCGGAGGGGGTTCCATCTCTCTCTCTCTCTCTCTCTCTCTCTCTCTCTCTCTCTCTCTCGTCACACAGACGTGGATCCTCTGTCCTCTCCATGTGAACGCAGATGCCATGACAACCAAGGACCACTTTAGGTGTGTGTGTGGGTGTGTTTGGTAAAGCGGTGCGGGGTTCCTTCAGCTGAAAGTACGACTTCTTAGATGGAAACAAAGTATTAACTTTTTCACTGTGGAGCCCCTGCAGAGAGAACGATGGAGAGAGATGGGGGGAGGGGGAGAGCGAGAGAGGGAAGGCAAAGGGTCCACACGGTTGCTAGGCAACACAGAAATTCATAAAGTAGCAGGCGTGGGATATCCGCCCACTACAACCATTGACAAATCTGTACCAGATCAGGTCAGGTGCGTCAGAGCACTGCGCAATATCAGACACACACGCATACGGAAACACACACCCACACACATACGCACACGGCTGCACGCTGCACGGCTGTATGCACGCAAATCGGGCCTAGTGCTCCCGAGTGGTGCAGCGGTCTAAGGCACTGCATCTCAGTGCTAGAGGCGTCACTACAGACACCCTAGTTCAAATCCAGGCTGTATCACAACCAGCCGTGATTGGGAGTCCCATAGGGCGGCCACCATTGGTTCAGCGCTGTCCCGGTTGGACCGGTGCAGGCCGTCATTGTAATTAAGAATGTATTCTTAACTGACTTGCCTAGTTAAATAAAGGTTCAATTCAACAACAACAAAATGCAGTGCAGGTTGGGAGAATCCAGGGTAAATGAATGGAGCTGGAAGGGTGTGTGTCCAATGCTGCAGTCATAGTAAGCTGTAGTGACCAATGCTGCAGTCATAGTAAGCTGTAGTGACCAATGCTGCAGTCATAGTAAGCTGTAGTGACCAATGCTGCAGTCATAGTAAGCTGTAGTGTCCAATGCTGCAGTCATAGTAAGCTGTAGTGACCAATGCTGCAGTCATAGTAAGCTGTAGTGACCAATGCTGCAGTCATAGTAAGCTGTAGTGTCCAATGCTGCAGTCATAGTAAGCTGTAGTGTCCAATGCTGAAGTCATAGTAAGCTGTAGTGACCAATGCTGCAGTCATAGTAAGCTGTAGTGTCCAATGCTGAAGTCATAGTAAGCTGTAGTGACCAATGCTGCAGTCATAGTAAGCTGTAGTGTCCAATGCTGCAGTCATAGTAAGCTGTAGTGACCAATGCTGCAGTCATAGTAAGCTGTAGTGACCAATGCTGCAGTCATAGTAAGCTGTAGTGACCAATGCTGCAGTCATAGTAAGCTGTAGTGTCCAATGCTGCAGTCATAGTAAGCTGTAGTGACCAATGCTGCAGTCATAGTAAGCTGTAGTGACCAATGCTGCAGTCATAGTAAGCTGTAGTGACCAATGCTGCAGTCATAGTAAGCTGTAGTGACCAATGCTGAAGTCATAGTAAGCTGTAGTGACCAATGCTGAAGTCATAGTAAGCTGTAGTGACCAATGCTGCAGTCATAGTAAGCTGTAGTGACCAATGCTGCAGTCATAGTAAGCTGTAGTGACCAATGCTGCAGTCATAGTAAGCTGTAGTGACCAATGCTGCAGTCATAGTAAGCTGTAGTGACCAATGCTGAAGTCATAGTAAGCTGTAGTGACCAATGCTGAAGTCATAGTAAGCTGTAGTGACCAATGCTGCAGCCATAGTAAGCTGTAGTGTCCAATGCTGCAGCCATAGTAAGCTGTAGTGACCAATGCTGCAGTCATAGTAAGCTGTAGTGACCAATGATGCAGTCATAGTAAGCTGTAGTGTCCAATGCTGCAGTCATAGTAAGCTGTAGTGTCCAATGCTGCAGTCATAGTAAGCTGTAGTGACCAATGCTGCAGTCATAGTAAGCTGTAGTGACCAATGCTGCAGTCATAGTAAGCTGTAGTGACCAATGCTGCAGTCATAGTAAGCTGTAGTGACCAATGCTGCAGTCATAGTAAGCTGTAGTGACCTTGTCACGCCCAGCCATCCTCTCCTCATCTCACTAGAACATTCTGCTGACATTGTCAGGCGCTACCCTTGGGATTCTTAGAACCGCTGGGAGTGTGTGTGTTTGTGTTTCCCTCAGGGTTGCAGATAACTGTGTCCTCGAGGGGAAAAGAACTGAGGTTCTGGAGGTCTGATAAGAGAGAGTCTTGGGGAACAGAGGAAGAGGTGGGGTCAGATGTTTGAGTTTCATATCAGTCATGACCAAGATCAAATTGTTTTGATGAAATATAACTTCCCACTTTGTTCTTATACAGACTTCAATACAATTGAATATGTTACATATGTGACTATTGTTATTTAAATTGGTCATTGAGAAACACCCCCTGGATGTCTTGTGCGATGGTTTGCTCCACAGAACACACTGGTTGGAGTGTTCCAATGTGCTGGTTCGAAACCCCAACTAGGTGAAACATCTGCCGATGTGCCCTTGAGCAAGGCACCTAACCCTCTGGAGAAGAGTTTCTGCTATGTGACTAACGTTACAATGTAAAAGTCATGTAAATGCAGTTGAAGGAAGGCTGTTCAGGAGGTATCGGTGTCCCATGTGGCTCAGTTGGTAGAGCATGGCGCCTTCAATGCCAGGGTCGTGGGTTTGATTCCCATGGTATGCACTCACTACTGTAAGTCTCTCTGGATCAGAGGGTCTGCTGACTGACTCAAATGTAAAACTTGTAAGATAAGTGGAGATAAGTGTTTGTGTGTAATTACATTCATTTCTCATGGCTAATATTTATGGGGAATGCATTAAGTATCAAATCAAGCTTTCAGACATGGAATGCATTAAGTATCAAATCAAGCTTTCAGACATGGAATGCATTAAGTATCAAATCAAGCTTTCAGACATGGAATGCATTAAGTATCAAATCAAGCTTTCAGACATGGAATGCATTAAGTATCAAATCAAGCTTTCAGACATGGAATGCATTAAGTATCAAATCAAGCTTTCAGACAGGGAATGCAATAAGTATCAAATCAAGCTTTCAGACAGGGAATGCATTAAGTATCAAATCAAGCTTTCAGACATGGAATGCATTAAGTATCAAATCAAGCTTTCAGACAGGGAATGCATTAAGTATCAAATCAAGCTTTCAGACATGGAATGCATTAAGTATCAAATCAAGCTTTCAGACATGGAATGCATTAAGTATCAAATCAAGCTTTCAGACATGGAATGCATTAAGTATCAAATCAAGCTTTCAGACATGGAATGCATTAAGTATCAAATCAAGCTTTCAGACATGGAATGCATTAAGTATCAAATCAAGCTTTCAGACATGGAATGCATTAAGTATCAAATCAAGCTTTCAGACAGGGAATGCATTAAGTATCAAATCAAGCTTTCAGACATGGAATGCATTAAGTATCAAATCAAGCTTTCAGACATGGAATTCATTAAGTATCAAATCAAGCTTTCAGACAGGGAATGCATTAAGTATCAAATCAAGCTTTCAGACATGGAATGCATTAAGTATCAAATTAAACTTTCAGACATGGAATGCAACACAATGTGCTTCACAGGAAAAAACTATGAAGATACAAATATATTTACAAACATAAGAGGATAAAATATTAAATTAAACTGAATGACTAAAAAGCACCCTAAGGAAAAGCACCCCAAGGAAAAGCACCCTACGGAAAAGCACCCCAAGGAAAAGCACCCCAAGGAAAAGCACCCCAAGGAAAAGCACCCTAAGGAAAAGTACCCTAAGGAAAAGTACCTTAAGGAAAATCACCCCAAGGAAAAGCACCCTAAGGAAAAGCACCCTAAGGAAAAGCACCCCAAGGAAAAGCACCCCAAGGAAAAGCACCCTAAGGAAAAGCACCCCAAGGAAAAGCACCCCAAGGAAAAGCACCCCAAGGAAAAGCACCCCAAGGAAAAGCACCCCAAGGAAAATCACCCCAAGGAAAATCACCCTAAGGAAAAGCAAAGCTAAAAAGGGTTGTTTTAAGATCTCTTTTAAATATGTCCAGTTTCGACCCTCCTCCGGTTCTCTGGCAGACTATTCCAGAGGCTGGGGGCATAGTAACTGCCTCTCTATGCCTCTTGGTCCTGGGCTTTGGGATAGTTAAAAGGCTTCCTCTCTATGCCTCTTGGTCCTGGGCTTTGGGATAGTTAAAAGGCTTCCTCTCTATGCCTCTTGGTCCTGGGCTTTGGGATAGTTAAAAGGCTGCCTCTCTATGCCTCTTGGTCCTGGGCTTTGGGATAGTTAAAAGGCTTCCTCTCTATGCCTCTTGGTCCTGGGCTTTGGGATAGTTAAAAGGCTGCCTCTCTATGCCTCTTGGTCCTGGGCTTTGGGATAGTTAAAAGGCTGCCTCTCTATGCCTCTTGGTCCTGGGCTTTGGGGTAGTTAAAAGGCTTCCTCTCTATGCCTCTTGGTCCTGGGCTTTGGGATAGTTAAAAGGCTGCCTCTCTATGCCTCTTGGTCCTGGGCTTTGGGATAGTTAAAAGGCTTCCTCTCTATGCCTCTTGGTCCTGGGCTTTGGGATAGTTAAAAGGCTTCCTCTCTATGCCTCTTGGTCCTGGGCTTTGGGGTAGTTAAAAGGCTTCCTCTCTATGCCTCTTGGTCCTGGGCTTTGGGATAGTTAAAAGGCTTCCTCTCTATGCCTCTTGGTCCTGGGCTTTGGGGTAGTTAAAAGGCTTCCTCTCTATGCCTCTTGGTCCTGGGCTTTGGGGTAGTTAAAAGGCTTCCTCTCTATGCCTCTTGGTCCTGGGCTTTGGGGTAGTTAAAAGGCTTCCTCTCTATGCCTCTTGGTCCTGGGCTTTGGGGTAGTTAAAAGGCTTCCTCTCTATGCCTCTTGGTCCTGGGCTTTGGGATAGTTAAAAGGCCAGTACCAAAGGATCTAAGGGACCTACTGGGTACATAACTTAGATGCATGTCTGACATGTATTGAGGTGCACAATCGTGGATTGATTTACACACCAATAGAAATGAATTGTAAAACTCACAGGCAGCCAGTGCAGAGACCTTAAGACCGGTGTATTGTGTGCTGTCTGTCTGGTCTTGGTCAGTACCTGTGCTGCAGCATTCTGTATGTTTTGCAATTGACAAATGGCTTGCTTGTCAGACAGGAGAGCATTACAGGAGTCAAGCCTGCTTGTAATAAAAACATGGATGAGTCTCTCTGTATCAGCCTTAGAGAGAAACGGCAACACCGTGGCAATGTTCCTCAGGTGGTAAAAATATATTGGTCACATTCCTAATGTTTGATTCGAAATGGAGTTCAGAATCTAAAATAACACCTCGTTTTTTTACCTGGTGTTTTATCTGTATTGTCCGTGAATTAAAATGTGCCCCCAGATTTTCTCTCTGTGCTTTGGCTCCAACAATAAGTACCTTGTTCTTGTCTTGATTTAGTTGGAGGAAGTTGTGAGCCACCCAAGTATTTAAATCACTAATACAGTCTAATAAATGATCCGTAGAGCTAAAATCCTCTGGTAACACAGAAACACAAAGTTGTGTCTGCGTAGCAGTGAAAATCAATGCTGTTCTTTCTGATAACACTGCCAAGGGGTAACGTATATAAATTGAACAGTACCAGACCCAAAATCGAACGTTGTGGAATGCCACAACTCTCGACTGGTTAAATAGGTCTTAAAGAGGTCCTAAAGGACAGAGAGCTGTTTGGCATCTGTGTTGGCTTTAAGATAATTTAAGGCTGTCTAAGAGACTGTCAGAGACTAAGGCTGTCTCTGTGCTGTGGTGGGCCCGAATACCACATTGGATAAAACATTTAAAAAATGCTGGTTGAAAACCAATTTCTTAAGAATTTTACTTAAGAATGGAAGGTTGGAGATTGGCTGAAAATTGCAGAGAGCTGAAGAATCTAGATGACTTTCTTCTGAATGGGTTTCACCATAGCAGTTTATTGCAGTGGGGAAAGCGCCTGTGAAGTGATTAACAATTGCTTTCACTTCTTCAGATATGCAATTAAAAACAGTTTTGAAAAAGGTGGTGGGGATATGATAGAGAAGGCAGGTAGAAGGCTTAAGTTGTGATATCACTTTCCTGAGCACGTTTGTGTCAACCAGGGAAAATACATCCATAGTGCCTTTGCGTGGTAGTCTAGGGCACATATCAAAACTTATCATCAGGTCTTGCTGGACTGACAAACGTTAGGCTGGGTATCTCTGAAATATGCCGCAAACTCTTCACATTTAGATGTAGAGGAAAGTTCACATAGGTTTGCGAGGGTAGGATTTATCAGGCCATCAATAGTCAGGAAGAGCACTGACAAATTATTCTGATTAATAGTGATCAAGTTACAAAAATGAGCCCGTCTGGCATTTCTAATTGCCTTGTTATAAATGCCAAGATGCTCTCTCAGAATATCATAAAGGACCTGCAACTTTGACTTTCTTCACCTCCGCTCAATTAAATGTATAGGTTTCCTCCCTCATCTCTGTTTTGATGAGGCCTTTTTCAACTTTACTGGAGCCATGGCATCAATGGTTGCCTTTTAATTTGCTATTAAAGTTATCAGATAAATCATCACAAGAAGAAGGCAGAATAGGTGGTGGAGTATTGTTCATACACTCAATAACATCTGTATCATTGTCAGAGGTAAGATAGTATTTCTTAATAATGTGTTCAGTATTACACTGCACTATGGGCAACAAGGTAGTAACAAATATGGAGTGGTGATCAGATAAAGCGACATCACCAATAGAGGATATGTCAATAGAAAGCCCCTTGGTAATAACCAGGTCCAGAGTATGGCTGTGGTTATGGGTGGGCCCAGTAGAAAGCCCCTTGGTAATAACCAGGTCCAGAGTGTGGTCGCGGTTATGGGTGGGCCCAGTAGAAAGCCCCTGGTAATAACCAGGTTCAGAGTATGGCTGTGGTTATGGGTGGGCCCAGTAGAAAGCCCCTTGGTAATAACCAGGTCCAGAGTATGGCTGTGGTTATGGGTGAGCCCAGTAGAACGCCCCTTGGTAATAACCAGGTCCAGAGTGTTGTCGCGGTTATGGGTGAGCCCGGTAACATGTTAGATAAAGTCCATATAGTTCAAAGGATGAATATGTTTGATGGCCTTGGGGTCAGTCTCTTAGTCAACATGAAAATTAAAATCGCCCAACACAATGATTTTATCATAGTTCTCAAGGACAATAGAGAATAGTTCAGAGAAATCAGTAAACATAGTCGGCCAGTACTTTGGTGGCCTCTACATGTAACTGATGCAAGCAGTAGAATCAGATTTGAAAAAACAGGTCAAAATACACCTAATGGAGCAGCGGGGATTGTGAAGAGACACACGCAGGAACAGCTTGGGGCGGCAGGTAGCCTAGTGGTTAGAGCGTTGGGCCAGTAACTGAAAGGTTGCTAGATCGAATCCCCGAGCAGACAAGGTAAAAAACATATGTCTTTCTGCCCCTGAACAATGCAGTTAACCCACTGTTCATAGGCCGTCATTGTAAATAAGAATTTGTTCTTAACTGACTTGCTTGGTTAAATAAAAAATAAAAACAAATGACCAGCCATTTCTGTAGGAGTTCATATGTTTTCTAAGTCCTCTGTTGCTTTTTCTGACCGGGAGGACTGGATCAGTACCAGACCCTGTCTGTCAGTCTCTAAAACAGTTTGATGTTGCTGGGTCTGGAGCACTACCAGACCCTGTCTGTCAGTCTCTAGAACAGTTTGATGTTGCTGGGTCTGGAGCACTACCAGACCCTGTCTGTCAGTCTCTAAAACAGTTTGATGTTGCTGGGTTTGGAGCACTACCAGACCCTGTCTGTTAGTCTCTAAAACAGTTTGATGTTGCTGGGTCTGGAGCACTACCAGACCCTGTCTGTCAGTCTCTAAAACAGTTTGATGTTGCTGGGACTGGAGCACTACCAGACCCTGTCTGTCAGTCTCTAAAACAGTTTGATGTTGCTTGGTCTGGAGCACTACCAGACCCTGTCTGTCAGTCTCTAAAACAGTTTGATGTTGCTGGGTCTGGAGCACTACCAGACCCTGTCTGTCAGTCTCTAAAACAGTTTGATGTTGCTTGGTCTGGAGCACTACCAGACCCTGTCTGTCAGTCTCTAAAACAGTTTGATGTTGCTGGGTCTGGAGCACTACCAGACCCTGTCTGTCAGTCTCTAAAACAGTTTGATGTTGCTGGGTCTGGAGCACTACCAGACCCTGTCTGTCAGTCTCTAAAACAGTTTGATGTTGCTTGGTCTGGAGCACTACCAGACCCTGTCTGTCAGTCTCTAAAACAGTGTGATGTTGCTGGGTCTGGAGCACTACCAGACCCTGTCTGTCAGTCTCTAAAACAGTTTGATGTTGCTGGGTCTGGAGCACTACCAGACCCTGTCTGTCAGTCTCTAAAACAGTTTGATGTTGCTGGGTCTGGAGCACTACCAGACCCTGTCTGTTAGTCTCTAAAACAGTTTGATGTTGCTGGGTCTGGAGCACTACCAGACCCTGTCTGTCAGTCTCTAAAACAGTTTGATGTTGCTGGGTCTGGAGCACTACCAGACCCTGTCTGTTAGTCTCTAAAACAGTTTGATGTTGCTGGGTCTGGAGCACTACCAGACCCTGTCTGTCAGTCTCTAAAACAGTTTGATGTTGCTGGGTCTGGAGCACTACCAGGCCCTGTCTGTCAGGGAGCTAACATTAATGATATGCATGTCAATCTCTCATGGCTCAAAGTGGAGGAGAGATTGACTTCTTCACTACTTCCCGAGGTGTCTGTTTTAAACTACTAGCATACAGCTCGGACACCCATGCATACCCCACAAGACATGACACAAGGTCTCTTTACAGTCCCCAAGTCCAGAACAGACTATGGGATGCACACAGCACTACATAGAGCCATGACTACATAGAGCCTTGACTACATGGAACTCTATTCCACATTAGGTGGAATGCAGATCCAAGCAGTAGAATTCAAATTTCAAATTTCAAAAACAGGTCAAAATACACCTAATGGAACAGCGGGGACTGTGAAGAGACACACACAGGAACAGATACACTCTACACACACGTGCACTCTACACACACGTGCACTCTACACACACGTGCATTGTAATATTGTTGTATTGTGGTGTTATACAAGTTGTATTGTTGATATCTAGTGGTGTAAAAATGTTAATCGATGTACTGTTTTATCTTTTCTTTAATAAAAGCCTTAATGTGTTTGGACCCCAGGAAGAGCAGCTGCTGCCTTTTCAACAGCTAATGGGATCCCTAATACATACAAATACAGCTTTTCTATAGGAGTTACAGCAAGGTCGGTGTACTTAGAAAGCAAGTTTCCTTTTCTCTCAGCCGAGCTAGCAGCCAGAGGATCTCTTCCCTAAGATGCTTGATGATGGTACATTTAGGGCAGACAAATCCCTGTCCATTTTCCAGTTCCACCTGATCTGCATCTTGTGGAAATCATTTTCCAGCTGTGGATAAAACCACTGGTGGGCTAGCACTGCTACCGTTAGCTGCTAGCCATCATGAAAACGGAACAGGTTAGCTGCTACTTAACAGGAATCCGGGACACAAACTGACGGGGTCGGCCTAAAGACTGACCCCGTCATGGAGCCAGTAGAAATACAAACTTTAGCGATTATTAAGAACGATTTCATGTAATCTATTTCATAAAAACAACTAACCGAGTGTATTCTTTGCCAAAAGTTTTGACAATGACGCAAATATTAATTTTCACAAAGTCTGCTGCCTCAGTTTCTGAGATGTCTGTCTCAGTCCTACTAACTCTATCCGGGATATGTCTCTCTCAGTCCTACTAACTCCAAATGGTGATTTGCATATACTCCAGAATGTTATGAAGAGTGATCAGATTAATTGCAATTAATTGCAAAGTCCCTCTTTGCCATGCAAATGAACTGAATCCCCCAAAAACATTTCCACTGCATTTCATCCCTGACACGAAAGGACCAGCTGACATCATGTCAGTGATTCTTTCGTTAACACAGGTGTGAGTGTTGACGAGGACAAGGCTGGAGATCACTCTGTCATGCTGATTGAGTTCGAATAACAGACTGGAAGCTTCAAAAGGAGGGTGGTGCTTGGAATCATTGTTTTCCTCTGTCAACCATGGTTAGTGCATCTGCACGCACAGTGAGGTGAAGACTTTTGGAGGATGGCCTGGTTTCAAGGAGGGCAGCAAAGAAGCCACTTCTCTCCAGGAAAAACATCAGGGACAGACTGATATTCTGCATAAGGTACAGGGATTGGACTGCTGAGAAATGGGGGAAAGTCATTTTCTCTGATGAATCCCCTTTCCGATTGTTTGGGGCATCTGGAAAAAAGCTTGTCCGGAGAAGACAAGGTGAGTGCTACCATTAGTCCTGTGTCATGCCAACAGTAAAGCATCCTGAGACCATTCATGTGTGGGGTTGCTTCTCAGCCAAGGGAGTGGGCTCACTCATTTTACCTAAGAACACGGTCATGAATAAAGAATGGTACCAACACATCCTCTGAGAGCAACTTCTCCAAACCATCAAGGAACAGTTTGGTGATGAACAATGCCTTTTCCAGCCTGATGGAGCACCTTGCCATAAGGCAAAAGTGATAACTAAGTGGCTCTGGGAACAAAACATCAATATTTTTGTCCATGGCCAGGAAGCTCCCCAGACATTATTCCCATTGAGAACTTGTGGTCAATCCTCAAGAGGCTGGTGGACAAACAAAAACCCACCAATTCTGACAAACTCCAAGCATTGATTATGCAAGAATGGGCTGCCATCAGTCAGGATGTGGCCCAGAAGTTAATTGACAGCATGCCAGTGCGGATTGCAGAGGTCTTGAAAAAGAAGGGTCAGCACTGCAAATATTGACTCTTTGCATCAACCTCATGTAATTGTCAATAAAAGCCTTTGACACGTATGAAATGCTTTTAATTATATTTCAGTATTCCATAGTAACATCTGACAAAAAATATCTAAAGACACTGAAGCAGTAGACTTTGTGAAAATGAATATTTGTGTCATTCTCAAAACGTTTGGCCACGACTGTAGACACACACTGTTTTGTTGAGCGCTCTGAGGACTTTTCACCAGAAATATGTGATTATGCTTCTTCAGCTCGTATTTATGGTTGATACATTGTGTGTGTGTGTGTCCACGCAGGTGGTTGTGTGTTTGTGTGTGCTTATGAGCACACGTTAGTTTGTGTGTATGTGTATGCGTGCTTACCCAAGTGTGTGTCATTACTCTCTCATAATCCAAACGACCAACACAGTTAGTTTATGATTGTGTTACCGTCGCTAATGTTTATGTGCAACACTATTTATCTTCCCTGGCATTTCCATGTTAAATATTCATACATTAACTAATACAGTTAGCATGAGATTGGTTCCCACGGGCTAATCCTTCTAGTCAAGTCAGCATTTTCTCACAACTCACTGTCTACTGCTAAGGTTCAGTCTCGGCTGGCGTTGCTAATGTTGGCTATGATGCTATTAGACAACGTAATACCGTATTTGCCTATGTGGGTTCTACTTTGCAACTTATGTTCATCAGTAATATGCAATTGACTCCAGATAAGTACACTAAGTTTAAATGTGCAGCTCACTTCACCATTTCCAAGATATCCTTCTAGATACTGTACAGTGCCTATAGAAAGATACTGTACAGTGCCTATAGTAAGTCCACAAGCCTAAATGAGTTCAGAAGTCAAATTTGGCTTAACAAATCACATAAATTATATGGCCTCACTCTGTGTGAAATAATAGTGGTTGCCGTGTTTTTTGAATGACCCCCCCCCCCTTCTTTTGTCCCCATACATACAACATAGGTCAGTTAAATGGCTGTGATAGGCGAAAATAAACATATTACGCAAAAGCAGTCTTCTTTAGTGCACTTATTCAAAGGCCCAAGCCATTGCACAAGAAGTCCACTTAGGTTCAAGGCAATATTCAAGGGCGTTGTAATTTTTTATGGTTAATGTCATCTGTCCTTTAAATTATACCTATTTAAATGCTGTGGTTTTGGGCTACAAGCAGTGAAAGTGGCATGTTGGGAACTTTCTCTTCTCTCTAACCCATCTCTCCTCTCCTAGGCATCCCTGTCTACCTATCTCTCTGTCTCTCTGCCTCTCTCTGCCTCTCTCTGCCTCTCTCTCTCTGTCTCTCTCTGCCTCTCTCTCTCTGTCTCTCTCTGCCTCTCTCTCTGTCTCTCTCTGCCTCTCTCTCTCTGTCTCTCTCTGTCTCTCTCTTCTCTCTCTGCCTCTCTCTCTGTCTCTCTCTGTCTCTCTCTGCCTCTCTCTCTGTCTCTCTCTGTCTCTCTCTGCCTCTCTCTTTTCTCTAACCCATCTCTCCTCTCCTAGGCATCCCTGTCTACCTATCTCTCTGTCTCTCTGCCTCTCTCTGCCTCTCTCTCTCTGTCTCTCTCTGCCTCTCTCTCTCTGTCTCTCTCTGTCTCTCTCTGTCTCTCTCTGCCTCTCTCTTTTCTCTAACCCATCTCTCCTCTCCTAGGCATCCCTGTCTACCTATCTCTCTGCCTCTTTCTTTTCTCTAACCCATCTCTCCTCTCCTAGGCATCCCTGTCTACCTATCTCTCTGCCTCTTTCTTTTCTCTCACCCATCTCTCCTCTCCTAGGCATCCCTGTCTACATATCTCTCTGTCTCTCTCTTCTCTCTAACCCATCTCTCCTCTCCTAGGCATCCCTGTCTACCTATCTCTCTGCCTCTCTCTTTTCTCTCACCCATCTCTCCTCTCCTAGGCATCCCTGTCTACCTATCTCTCTGTCTCTCTCTTCTCTCTAACCCATCTCTCCTCTCCTAGGCATCCCTGTCTACCTATCTCTCTGTCTCTCTCTTCTCTCTAACACATCTCTCCTCTCCTAGGCATCCCGTCTACCTATCTCTCTGCCTCTCTCTGTCTCTCTCTTCTCTCTAACCCATCTCTCCTCTCCTAGGCATCCCTGTCTACCTATCTCTCTGCCTCTCTGCCTCTCTCTGTCTCTCTCTTCTCTCTAACCCATCTCTCCTCTCCTAGGCATCCCGTCTACCTATCTCTCTGCCTTTCTCTGTCTCTCTCTTCTCTCTAACCCATCTCTCCTCTCCTAGGCATCCCTGTCTACCTATCTCTCTGCCTCTCTCTGCCTCTCTCAGTCTCTCTCTTCTCTCTAACCCATCTCTCCTCTCCTAGGCATCCTGTCTACCTATCTCTCTGCCTCTCTCTCTCTCTCTCTCTTCTCTCTAACCCATCTCTCCTCTCCTAGGCATCCCGTCTACCTATCTCTCTGCCTTTCTCTGTCTCTCTCTGCCTTTCTCTGTCTCTCCCTGCCTCTCTCTCTCCAATTCCATCTCTCTCTCTGGTATGATTTAACAGTTGGACCATACAGCCACTCTACAAAGGTCATAAATTCTCTTCCTCTACCACACATACTAAGGGTCCCCACTGTGTCACATATACTTTATGGTCCCTCCTAGAGAGTCATACTGACTGAGTCACCCCAGGCCTTCATAACCAGCTAATATACAACTTGCCATATTTTATGATTCAGCTCTGTTCCTCACAAGTGATAAGGAAGTTGCTGTGGAATCCAAGTGGAGGCAGAAATCATCTCCTTGGAAAGTGGCATTTATGCAGTATATAATCTGCATCACATGATTATAGGAATGACCGCTGGATACTGGTGCTTGGTGTCATCGGAGGGCTGAAGAATAAGTCTGAGACCTACACTAGCTAAACGAGGCCTGAAAAACAAGTCAGAGACCTACACTAGCTAAACGAGGCCTGAAAAACAAGTCAGAGACCTACACTAGCTAAACGAGGACTGAAAAACAAGTTAGAGACTTACACTAGTTAAATGAGGACTGAAAAACAAGTTAGAGACCTACACTAGCTAAACGAGGACTGACAAACAAGTTAGAGACCTACTCTAGTTAAATGAGGACAGAGGGACAAGTCAGAGACCTACACTAGCTAAATGGGGACTGAAAAACAAGTTAGAGATCTACACTAGCTAAACGAGGACTGAAAAACAAGTTAGAGACCTACACTAGTTAAACGAGGACAGAGGGACAAGTTAGAGACCTACACTAGCTAAACGAGAACTGAAAAACAAGTTACACTAGTTAAACGAGGACTGAAAAACAAGTTAGAGACCTACACTAGTTAAAGGAGGACAGAGGGACAAGTCAGAGACCTACACTAGCTAAACGAGGACTGAAAAACAAGTTAGAGACCTACACTAGTTAAGCGAGGATAGAGGGACAAGTCAGAGACCTACACTAGTTAAACGAGGACTGAAAAACAAGTTAGAGACCTACACTAGCTAAACGAGGACAGAGGGACAAGTCAGAGACCTACACTAGCTAAACAAGGACTGAAAAACAAGTTAGAGACCTACACTAGTTAAACGAGGACTGAAAAACAAGTTAGACCTACACTAGCTAAACGAGGACTGAAAAACAAGTTAGAGACCTACGCTAGCTAAACGAGGACTGAAAACAAGTTAGAGACCTACACTAGCTAAACGAGGGAGTTGGCAGGTGTTTTTCTGTATAAAGTAATCTATCAATGCGAGATAATCGCTCCCCTAGTATTAGTAGTTGCGAGAAAGGACACTAGCCTGGTCCCAGATCTGTTTGTGTTGTCTGGTTCAGAGTTATGAGAACCAATGATTTGATGTGTACTATGTCAATCAATCCACAAGCAGATTTCAGATCAGTGTGAGTAGAACCTAATGTGCTCATTGATCAGCGGGAAACATTTTCTCTGGTTCATTTTCTGTATCTCTTGAAGATTTCAGTGCATCTCGAACTGTAATATCGAGATTTCGGCTGCTAGACCTTTCTCAAGACACAAAGGAAAGGCGAACGTTCACTAGAAAAGTTGATCAGTTGGTTGGAGCACCTGCCTGAGGTTCTGATGAAGAGGCTGTCCTTGATGCTCTACTCTGGAGACTGCAGATGTTCCGCACTCAGATGACTCAACTGGTTGCTATAGTTACGCCTTGTTAATGAAGAGAAGGTGTGTACATTATGTTCCAGGAGTAATGAATGCCGATGTCATCACTGTGTCCAAATCAGGCAGTTCTATCCAGGGAAGAGCTACGGTGGAACGGATAATTCAATGGTAATTAGGTTAACTTAACGTTTTCGTATTCACTATTGTCATCGTCGTTGTCATCATGACCGTCATCATAATTTTTGCATTGAAGTAATGGAAATCAAATAAAATCCCAATAGATCAACAGTCTTGATTCTTCATCCATACTCAGACCTGAATAAGCCCTTACTAACTAACCAAATGACCATACACCTGAGTGATATGGAGCACTCCCCATGGCTGTGTACCTTGAGGGCCCTTTTTCAAGTCCATGGGGTTAGTAATGGTGCTCAGGGAAACTGTTTCTGGCACCGGCTCTACTCAGGGAGGCCATGTTGGGGAGGTGGAGTAATTTCCTGAAAGGAAAGGATTTCTCCGGGTTGAGCTCAGTAAGCTAATACTGAGGTAGCTGTCCACTGAGTGTAATACCATTCTTAGAGGCTAGCCCTCTCTCTCTCGCCCCCTCTCTCCCCCTCTATCTATCTCTCCCTCTCTCTCTTTCTCCCCCTCCCCCCGTGTGAGGTCAGGAGCGTTGTGTTGTGGGATGGTCTCAGAGGGACTATTGTCCTCTCATGCCCTGTTCCTCTACAACGGTTCCTGACCCCCGAACCCCTCCTCTAATCAAATATGAGGAAATGCCAGTGAATTACAGCGTCCTTCATATCTGCTGCAGTCTGAACTGCAAGGGAAAGAGGAGTGGGTTAGAGAGAGAGAGGGAGAGACTGTTTGCACAGTGCTCAGGGGACAGAAACCAGGAGGAGTGGGCTATAGAGAGAGAGGGAGAGACTGTTTGCACAGTGCTCAGGGGACAGAAACCAGGAGGAGTGGGCTATAGAGAGAGAGAGGGAGAGACTGTTTGCACAGTGCTCAGGGGACAGAAACCAGGAGGAGTGGGTTAGAGAGAGAGAGGGAGAGACTGTTTGCACAGTGCTCAGGGGACAGAAACCAGGAGGAGGCTATAGAGAGAGAGGGAGAGACTGTTTGCACAGTGCTCAGGGGACAGAAACCAGGAGGAGTGGGTTAGAGAGAGAGGAGAGACTGTTTGCACAGTGCTCAGGGGACAGAAACCAGGGGAGGCTATAGAGAGAGAGGGAGATACTGTTTGCACAGTGCTCAGGGGACAGAAACCAGGAGGAGGCTATAGAGAGAGAGGAGATACTGTTTGCACAGTGCTCAGGGGACAGAAACCAGGAGGAGGCTATAGAGAGAGAGGGAGAGACTGTTTGCACAGTGCTCAGGGGACAGAAACCAGGAGGAGTGGGTTAGAGAGAGAGGGAGAGACTGTTTGCACAGTGCTCAGGGGACAGAAACCAGGAGGAGGCTATAGAGAGAGAGGGAGATACTGTTTGCACAGTGCTCAGGGGACAGAAACCAGGAGGAGGCTATAGAGAGAGAGGGAGAGACTGTTTGCACAGTGCTCAGGGGACAGAAACCAGGAGGAGTGGGTTAGAGAGAGAGAGAGAGACTGTTTGCACAGTGCTCAGGGGACATAAACCAGGAGGAGTGGGCTATAGAGAGAGAGGGAGATACTGTTTGCACAGTGCTCAGGGGACAGAAACCAGGAGGAGTGGGCTATAGAGAGATAGAGGGAGAGACTGTTTGCACAGTGCTCAGGGGACAGAAACCAGGAGGAGTGGGTTAGAGAGAGAGAGGAGAGACTGTTTGCATAGTGCTCAGGGGACAGAAACCAGGAGGAGGCTATAGAGAGAGAGGGAGAGACTGTTTGCACAGTGCTCAGGGGACAGAAACCAGGAGGAGTGGGTTAGAGAGAGAGAG
Organism: Oncorhynchus nerka; assembly: GCF_034236695.1. Taxonomy (NCBI): domain Eukaryota; kingdom Metazoa; phylum Chordata; class Actinopteri; order Salmoniformes; family Salmonidae; genus Oncorhynchus; species Oncorhynchus nerka. The sequence continues at coordinate 59,379,756 of NC_088418.1, forward strand.
GGAGAGACTGTTTGCACAGTGCTCAGGGGACAGAAACCAGGAGGAGTGGGCTATAGAGAGAGAGGGAGAGACTGTTTGCACAGTGCTCAGGGGACAGAAACCAGGAGGAGTGGGTTAGAGAGAGAGAGGGAGAGACTGTTTGCACAGTGCTCAGGGGACAGAAACCAGGAGGAGGCTATAGAGAGAGAGAGGGAGAGACTGTTTGCACAGTGCTCAGGGGACAGAAACCAGAAGGAGTGGGTTAGAGAGAGAGGGAGAGACTGTTTGCACAGTGCTCAGGGGACAGAAACCAGGAGGAGGATATAGAGAGAGAGGGAGATACTGTTTGCACAGTGCTCAGGGGACAGAAACCAGGAGGAGGCTATAGAGAGAGAGGGAGAGACTGTTTGCACAGTGCTCAGGGGACAGAAACCAGGAGGAGTGGGTTAGAGAGAGAGAGGGAGAGACTGTTTGCACAGTGCTCAGGGGACAGAAACCAGGAGGAGTGGGATATGTGGAATGAGAGAGGGAGAGACTGTTTGCACAGTGCTCAGGGGACAGAAACCAAGAGGAGTGGGTTAGAGAGAGAGAGGGAGAGACTGTTTGCACAGTGCTCAGGGGACAGAAACCAGGAGGAGTGGGTTAGAGAGAGAGAGGGAGAGACTGTTTGCACAGTGCTCAGGGGACAGAAACCAGGAGGAGTGGGTTAGAGAGAGAGAGGGAGAGACTGTTTGCACAGTGCTCAGGGGACAGAAACCAGGAGGAGTGGGTTAGAGAGAGAGAGGGAGAGACTGTTTGCACAGTGCTCAGGGGACAGAAACCAGGGGGAGGCTATAGAGAGAGAGGGAGATACTGTTTGCACAGTGCTCAGGGGACAGAAACCAGGAGGAGGCTATAGAGAGAGAGGGAGATACTGTTTGCACAGTGCTCAGGGGACAGAAACCAGGAGGAGGCTATAGAGAGAGAGGGAGAGACTGTTTGCACAGTGCTCAGGGGACAGAAACCAGGAGGAGTGGGTTAGAGAGAGAGAGGGAGAGACTGTTTGCACAGTGCTCAGGGGACAGAAACCAGGAGGAGGCTATAGAGAGAGAGGGAGATACTGTTTGCACAGTGCTCAGGGGACAGAAACCAGGAGGAGGCTATAGAGAGAGAGGGAGAGACTGTTTGCACAGTGCTCAGGGGACAGAAACCAGGAGGAGTGGGTTAGAGAGAGAGAGGGAGAGACTGTTTGCACAGTGCTCAGGGGACATAAACCAGGAGGAGTGGGCTATAGAGAGAGAGGGAGATACTGTTTGCACAGTGCTCAGGGGACAGAAACCAGGAGGAGTGGGCTATAGAGAGATAGAGGGAGAGACTGTTTGCACAGTGCTCAGGGGACAGAAACCAGGAGGAGTGGGTTAGAGAGAGAGAGGGAGAGACTGTTTGCATAGTGCTCAGGGGACAGAAACCAGGAGGAGGCTATAGAGAGAGAGGGAGAGACTGTTTGCACAGTGCTCAGGGGACAGAAACCAGGAGGAGTGGGTTAGAGAGAGAGAGGGAGAGACTGTTTGCACAGTGCTCAGGGGACAGAAACCAGGAGGAGTGGGCTATAGAGAGAGAGAGGGAGAGACTGTTTGCACAGTGCTCAGGGGACAGAAACCAGGAGGAGTGGGTTAGAGAGAGAGAGGGAGAGACTGTTTGCACAGTGCTCAGGGGACAGAAACCAGGAGGAGGCTATAGAGAGAGAGAGGGAGAGACTGTTTGCACAGTGCTCAGGGGACAGAAACCAGAAGGAGTGGGTTAGAGAGAGAGGGAGAGACTGTTTGCACAGTGCTCAGGGGACAGAAACCAGGAGGAGGATATAGAGAGAGAGGGAGATACTGTTTGCACAGTGCTCAGGGGACAGAAACCAGGAGGAGGCTATAGAGAGAGAGGGAGAGACTGTTTGCACAGTGCTCAGGGGACAGAAACCAGGAGGAGTGGGTTAGAGAGAGAGAGGGAGAGACTGTTTGCACAGTGCTCAGGGGACAGAAACCAGGAGGAGTGGGATATGTGGAATGAGAGAGGGAGAGACTGTTTGCACAGTGCTCAGGGGACAGAAACCAAGAGGAGTGGGTTAGAGAGAGAGGGGAGAGACTGTTTGCACAGTGCTCAGGGGACAGAAACCAGGAGGAGTGGGTTAGAGAGAGAGAGGGAGAGACTGTTTGCACAGTGCTCAGGGGACAGAAACCAGGAGGAGTGGGTTAGAGAGAGAGAGGGAGAGACTGTTTGCACAGTGCTCAGGGGACAGAAACCAGGAGGAGTGGGTTAGAGAGAGAGAGGGAGAGACTGTTTGCACAGTGCTCAGGGGACAGAAACCAGGAGGAGTGGGCTATAGAGAGAGAGAGGGAGAGACTGTTTGCACAGTGCTCAGGGGACAGAAACCAGGAGGAGTGGGTTAGAGAGAGAGAGGGAGAGACTGTTTGCACAGTGCTCAGGGGACAGAAACCAGGAGGAGGCTATATAGAGAGGGAGAGACTGTTTGCACAGTGCTCAGGGGACAGAAACCAGGAGGAGTGGGTTAGAGAGAGAGGGAGAGACTGTTTGCACAGTGCTCAGGGGACAGAAACCAGGAGGAGGCTATATAGAGAGAGGGAGATACTGTTTGCACAGTGCTCAGGGGACAGAAACCAGGAGGAGGCTATAGAGAGAGAGGGAGAGACTGTTTGCACAGTGCTCAGGGGACAGAAACCAGGAGGAGTGGGTTAGAGAGAGAGAGGGAGAGACTGTTTGCACAGTGCTCAGGGGACAGAAACCAGGAGGAGTGGGCTATAGAGAGAGAGGGAGATACTGTTTGCACAGTGCTCAGGGGACAGAAACCAGGAGGAGTGGGCTATAGAGAGATAGAGGGAGAGACTGTTTGCACAGTGCTCAGGGGACAGAAACCAGGAGGAGTGGGTTAGAGAGAGAGGAGAGACTGTTTGCACAGTGCTCAGGGGACAGAAACCAGGAGGAGGCTATAGAGAGAGAGGGAGAGACTGTTTGCACAGTGCTCAGGGGACAGAAACCAGGAGGAGTGGGTTAGAGAGAGAGAGGAGAGACTGTTTGCACAGTGCTCAGGGGACAGAAACCAGGAGGAGTGGGCTATAGAGAGAGAGAGGGAGAGACTGTTTGCACAGTGCTCAGGGGACAGAAACCAGGAGGAGTGGGTTAGAGAGAGAGAGGGAGAGACTGTTTGCACAGTGCTCAGGGGACAGAAACCAGGAGGAGTGGGTTAGAGAGAGAGGGGAGAGACTGTTTGCACAGTGCTCAGGGGACAGAAACCAGGAGGAGTGGGCTATAGAGAGAGAGAGGAGAGACTGTTTGCACAGTGCTCAGGGGACAGAAACCAGGAGGAGTGGGTTAGAGAGAGAGAGGGAGAGACTGTTTGCACAGTGCTCAGGGGACAGAAACCAGGAGGAGGCTATAGAGAGAGAGGGAGAGACTGTTTGCACAGTGCTCAGGGGACAGAAACCAGGAGGAGTGGGTTAGAGAGAGAGGAAGAGACTGTTTGCACAGTGCTCAGGGGACAGAAACCAGGAGGAGGCTATAGAAAGAGAGGGAGATACTGTTTGCACAGTGCTCAGGGGACAGAAACCAGGAGGAGTGGGCTATAGAGAGAGAGAGGGAGAGACTGTTTGCACAGTGCTCAGGGGACAGAACCAGGAGGAGTGGGTTAGAGAGAGAGAGGGAGAGACTGTTTGCACAGTGCTCAGGGGACAGAAACCAGGAGGAGGCTATATAGAGAGAGGGAGAGACTGTTTGCACAGTGCTCAGGGGACAGAAACCAGGAGGAGTGGGTTAGAGAGAGAGGAAGAGACTGTTTGCACAGTGCTCAGGGGACAGAAACCAGGAGGAGGCTATAGAGAGAGAGGGAGATACTGTTTGCACAGTGCTCAGGGGACAGAAACCAGGAGGAGGCTATAGAGAGAGAGGGAGAGACTGTTTGCACAGTGCTCAGGGGACAGAAACCAGGAGGAGTGGGTTAGAGAGAGAGAGGGAGAGACTGTTTGCACAGTGCTCAGGGGACAGAAACCAGGAGGAGTGGGCTATAGAGAGAGAGGGAGATACTGTTTGCACAGTGCTCAGGGGACAGAAACCAGGAGGAGTGGGCTATAGAGAGATAGAGGGAGAGACTGTTTGCACAGTGCTCAGGGGACAGAAACCAGGAGGAGTGGGTTAGAGAGAGAGAGGGAGAGACTGTTTGCACAGTGCTCAGGGGACAGAAACCAGGAGGAGGCTATAGAGAGAGAGGAGAGACTGTTTGCACAGTGCTCAGGGGACAGAAACCAGGAGGAGTGGGTTAGAGAGAGAGGGAGAGACTGTTTGCACAGTGCTCAGGGGACAGAAACCAGGAGGAGTGGGCTATAGAGAGAGAGGGAGAGACTGTTTGCACAGTGCTCAGGGGACAGAAACCAGGAGGAGTGGGTTAGAGAGAGAGAGGGAGAGACTGTTTGCACAGTGCTCAGGGGACAGAAACCAGGAGGAGGCTATAGAGAGAGAGGGAGAGACTGTTTGCACAGTGCTCAGGGGACAGAAACCAGAAGGAGTGGGTTAGAGAGAGAGGGAGAGACTGTTTGCACAGTGCTCAGGGGACAGAAACCAGGAGGAGGCTATAGAGAGAGAGGGAGATACTGTTTGCACAGTGCTCAGGGGACAGAAACCAGGAGGAGGCTATAGAGAGAGAGGGAGAGACTGTTTGCACAGTGCTCAGGGGACAGAAACCAGGAGGAGTGGGTTAGAGAGAGAGAGGGAGAGACTGTTTGCACAGTGCTCAGGGGACAGAAACCAGGAGGAGTGGGATATGTGGAATGAGAGAGGGAGAGACTGTTTGCACAGTGCTCAGGGGACAGAAACCAAGAGGAGTGGGTTAGAGAGAGAGAGAGAGGGAGAGACTGTTTGCACAGTGCTCAGGGGACAGAAACCAGGAGGAGTGGGTTAGAGAGAGAGAGGGAGAGACTGTTTGCACAGTGCTCAGGGGACAGAAACCAGGAGGAGTGGGTTAGAGAGAGAGAGGGAGAGACTGTTTGCACAGTGCTCAGGGGACAGAAACCAGGAGGAGGCTATAGAGAGAGAGGGAGAGACTGTTTGCACAGTGCTCAGGGGACAGAAACCAGGAGGAGGCTATAGAGAGAGAGGGAGAGACTGTTTGCACAGTGCTCAGGGGACAGAAACCAGGAGGAGTGGGTTAGAGAGAGAGAGGGAGAGACTGTTTGCACAGTGCTCAGGGGACAGAAACCAGGAGGAGTGGGATATGTGGAATGAGAGAGGAGAGACTGTTTGCACAGTGCTCAGGGGACAGAAACCAAGAGGAGTGGGTTAGAGAGAGAGAGAGAGGGAGAGACTGTTTGCACAGTGCTCAGGGGACAGAAACCAGGAGGAGTGGGTTAGAGAGAGAGAGGGAGAGACTGTTTGCACAGTGCTCAGGGGACAGAAACCAGGAGGAGTGGGTTAGAGAGAGAGAGGGAGAGACTGTTTGCACAGTGCTCAGGGGACAGAAACCAGGAGGAGGCTATAGAGAGAGAGGGAGAGACTGTTTGCACAGTGCTCAGGGGACAGAAACCAGGAGGAGGCTATAGAGAGAGAGGGAGAGACTGTTTGCACAGTGCTCAGGGGACAGAAACCAGGAGGAGTGGGTTAGAGAGAGAGAGGGAGAGACTGTTTGCACAGTGCTCAGGGGACAGAAACCAGGAGGAGTGGGATATGTGGAATGAGAGAGGGAGAGACTGTTTGCACAGTGCTCAGGGGACAGAAACCAAGAGGAGTGGGTTAGAGAGAGAGAGGGAGAGACTGTTTGCACAGTGCTCAGGGGACAGAAACCAGGAGGAGTGGGATATGTGGAATGAGAGAGGGAGAGACTGTTTGCACAGTGCTCAGGGGACAGAAACCAGGAGGAGAGGGATATGTGGAATGAGAGAGGGAGGAAGAGAGATTGAATGAGAATAGTGGCTGTTCTGTTTTGCTCTTTATTGTTGTATTATTTTGGTCAAGAAATTAAAAAACAAGATTAACTTTTTGAAAAGAGCCTGTAAGTCACACACACACACACACACACACACACACACACACACACACACACACACACACACACACACACACAGAACACAACCTGAGAGATGTCAGTCGGGTCAGAGTCACATGTCCTTCAGGATAGTAGCTCCAGGGACGTGACTGTAGTATCAACAGATTTCCTATTTGGGTTACCGGCCACACACACACACACACACACACACACACACACACACACACACACACACACACACACACACACACACACACTGCTAAGAGACTCCTAATTAGTGGCCAGAGAAGGACTCTTTTTGTCTGTTCCCTTCCTGTGGCAGACACACAAGTTCCTCTGTGTCCTATCTCTCCACAGATAAAGAGAGAGCGAGGGAGGAGGGAGGAGAGAGGGAAAGAGAGAGAGCGAGGGAGAGAGAGGGAAAGAGACGAAGTGTGTGTTTAAGGCACCGTCTTGTTTGTGTTTGGACATGGAGCTCATTGCGTGAACCTACTCAACCTTCTCACCCCCTACACCAGGAAGTGGAGGTGGGATCAACTATTAACAGGTAACACAAACTGCCTTAGCCCCTCTGAGTTGACTTGGTATGCAGATGGTGGTGTGGCGTCTCTGGTGCGCCGGCCTTTTACACACTTTCTGATTGAGTGGGAGTCTGGAGAGGTGGGGACTGGGGGACTAAAGTGTCTGGTAGTAGAGAATGGCTCTCGCTTTGAGTTGAACGACTTTTACCTATTTAGAAGACAATTGTGTTTGAGAGAGAGACAGGGAGACCGAAAAGAGATGGAGGAAATCCCTGCTTCAAACCCACTTGTAGCATACTTCCTTCCTCTGAACCAGCCCTTTTCTCTAACTCATTTTACACCCTCCTTTCCTCGGGATTCAGTAAAACTGTTGTAGTTACTCTGAAGTAAGTCGGAGTGTATCCACTAGGCTTTCATCTTTTTCTCTCTCTTTCTCTGGTTCTCTCGCTTCACCGCTGCGTTGCTCTCCTCTGTTTTATTCTCTCCGTAGTAAATTTGGAGTTCCTCCACTGCCCCTCTCCCTGAGATGGCTGGCTGGACGGGAGAGAGGGAGAGGAGGAGGGAGAGGCTGGGTGGACGGGAGAGAGGGAGAGGAGGAGGGAGAGGAGGAGGGAGAGGCTGGGTGGACGGGAGAGAGGGAGAGGAGGAGGGAGAGGCTGGGTGGACAGGAGAGAGGAAGAGGAGGAGGGAGAGGCTGGGTGGACGGGAGAGAGGGAGAGGAGGAGGGAGAGGCTGGGTGGACGGGAGAGAGGGAGAGGAGGAGGGAGAGGCTGGGTGGACGGGAGAGAGGGAGAGGAGGAGGGAGAGGAGGAGGGAGAGGCTGGGTGGACGGGAGAGAGGAGAGAGGAGGAGGGAGAGGCTGGGTGGACGGGAGAGAGGGAGAGGAGGAGGAGAGGCTGGGTGGACAGGAGAGAGGAAGAGGAGGAGGGAGAGGCTGGGTGGACGGGAGAGAGGGAGAGGAGGAGGGAGAGGCTGGGTGGACGGGAGAGAGGGAGAGGAGGAGGGAGAGGCTGGTTGGACGGGAGAGAGGAGAGGAGGAGGGAGAGGCTGGGTGGACGGGAGAGAGGGAGAGGAGGAGGGGGAGAGGAGGAGGGAGAGGCTGGGTGGACGGGGAGAGAGGGAGAGGAGGAGGGAGAGGCTGGGTGGACAGGAGAGAGGGAGAGGAGGAGGGAGAGGCTGGGTGGACGGGAGAGAGGGAGAGGAGGAGGGAGAGGCTGGGTGGACGGGAGAGAGGGAGAGGAGGAGGGAGAGGCTGGGTGGACGGGAGAGAGAGAGAGGAGGAGGGAGAGGCTGGGTGGACGGGAGAGAGGGAGAGGAGGAGGGAGAGGCTGGGTGGACGGGAGAGAGGGAGAGGAGGAGGGAGAGGCTGGGTGGACGGGAGAGAGGGAGAGGAGGTGGGAGAGGCTGGGTGGACGGGAGAGAGGGAGAGGAGGAGGGAGAGGCTGGGTGGACGGGAGAGAGGGAGAGGAGGAGGGAGAGGCTGGGTGGACGGGAGAGAGGGAGAGGAGGAGGGAGAGGCTGGGTGGACGGGAGAGAGGAGAGGAGGAGGGAGAGGCTGGGTGGACGGGAGAGAGGGGAGAGGAGGAGGGAGAGGCTGGGTGGACGGGAGAGAGAGAGAGGAGGAGGGAGAGGCTGGGTGGACGGGAGAGAGGGGAGAGGAGGAGGGAGAGGCTGGGTGGACGGGAGAGAGGGAGAGGGAGGAGGGAGAGGCTGGGTGGACGGGAGAGAGGGAGAGGAGGAGGGAGAGGCTGGGTGGACGGGAGAGAGGGAGAGGAGGAGGGAGAGGCTGGGTGGACGGGAGAGAGGGAGAGGAGGAGGGGAGAGGCTGGGTGGACGGGAGAGAGGGAGAGGAGGAGGGAGAGGCTGGGTGGACGGGAGAGAGGGAGAGGAGGAGGGAGAGGCTGGGTGGACGGGAGAGAGGGAGAGGAGGAGGGAGAGGCTGGGTGGACGGGAGAGAGGGAGAGGAGGAGGAGAGGTTGGGTGGATGGGAGAGAGGGAGAGGAGGAGGGAGAGGCTGGGTGGACGGGAGAGAGGGATAGGAGGAGGGTGAGGCTGGGTGGACGGGAGAGAGGGAGAGGAGGAGGGAGAGGCTGGGTGGACGGGAGAGAGGGAGAGGAGGAGGGAGAGGCTGGGTGGACGGGAGAGAGGGAGAGGAGGAGGGAGAGGCTGGGTGGACGGGAGAGAGGGAGAGGAGGAGGGAGAGGCTGGGTGGACGGGAGAGAGGGAGAGGAGGAGGGAGAGGCTGGGTGGACGGGAGAGAGGGAGAGGAGGAGGGAGAGGCTGGGTGGACGGGAGAGAGGGAGAGGAGGAGGAGAGGCTGGGTGGACGGGAGAGAGGGAGAGGAGGAGGGAGAGGCTGGGTGGACGGGAGAGAGGGAGAGGAGGAGGGAGAGGCTGGGTGGACAGGAGAGAGGGAGAGGAGGAGGGAGAGGCTGGGGTGCTGGTGTGTTCTTTACACAGGCAGACGAGTAAACTTGAGGGATGAAGAGAAAAAGAGAGAGAATAAAAAGCCAGAGAATGAGATTTGGTTTGTAGATGTATGTAAAAAAGTATCTTTCAGAGAGAGAGAGAGAGAGTGAGAACGAGACAGAGAGAGAACGTGAAATAAGAACAGAGAGTGGGAGAAAAGTGATGAAAGGGATATTGTGACAGGCAGGGAACATGATGTACATTAGGAAGTCAGAGAGGATAGAGAATGAGAAAAGAGAGAGATGGTTTGATGTGGAGGATAAAGACAGGCATTCCTGTCTTCTCCCTCTGGACCACTGCACCCAGAGAAGGGTTACACAAAGAACCCAAGTTGTCTAATAAGCCCCAGAAGGGGAACCCATGATAGCTCCAGAGAAAGGCTACGTCCCAATTGGCACCCCATTTCCTTTATAGTGCACTACTTTTGACCAGGGCATTAGGGCTCCAGTCAAAAGTAGAGCACTATATAGGTAATAGGATGCCGTTTGGGACACAGTCTCTCTTGAGTTCTTCATCTATCAGGAAATCCCAGTATAAAGGGTGTTGGCTGTAACTGATAAGGGGACTCAATTCGCAGGGCCACAGTTTTTGTCTCAAGTTTTTTATGGAGTGTAATTACTTCTGATGACTGTAAGCATATTGACGTGAAATGTTAACCCATACCATACTATTACTGTTTGAAACCACGTGTGACATCACTGGCTGGTACTTTATGTGTGCTAGAGTAATGTGACTCAAATTCAATGGACCTGCTGGTCTTTTGTGTATGTGTGCTTCACATGGTTGTGTGTGTCTGTGCATCACGTGTGTGTGGTTGTATGTGTGTGTGTGTGGTTGTGTGTCTGTGCATCACGTGTGTGTGGTTGTATGTGTGTGGTTGTGTGTCTGTGCAACACGTGGGTGTGTGAGAAAAGGAGCACACAGACTGAAGTTTTATATTAGCTAGTGTAATAGGACACATTGAGTAGTGAACGTGTGTGTGTGTGTGTGTGTGTGTGTGTGTGTGTGTGTGTGTGTGTGTGTGTGTATACACGAGACAGATTATCTAGGGAGTGATCATTCAATCAAAGACGATGATTCATCTTCTCTGCATGCGCTCAGTGCGTGATTGATGACCCAGTGGTGTCTGGGTAATGTAGTAGAAACAGCTAACAGGAAGATGAATGGCTGTCGGAGTGAGACAATAAGGCGGAGAGGAGGAGGGAGTTGATAGGGTTCAGGGGAAATTAACACACCAGGGGTGAGTCATGGACAACGCCATGCCCCCATCGCCATGACGATCACACGGCAACCAAATATGGTGGGGAGACCCGGGTGATGTCGCAGTAATGATGATGGAGTGGTGCATTATGGGAAACGGGCATCTATTGCCCATGCGTCTCTGGTGAGAAATGTCTGTCTTTCCTGCACCCTCCATTGCTCACTTTTGTGTTTTATGCACATATGCCATTTAGACAGGGACATTTAGTTCCAAGGGTTTTTCTGTCAACCCGCTGGGTCTCAACCTTTTCATACTGTCACAGGAATAGAACAACATGAAACTGGTTGCACACAGGACATCAGCCATTTTGGCTCAGTTGCAATGGAGTCATGGAGGGACGATCTTATGGTTTCTTCTATTTTGACTTGAAGGGAGCAACACACAATTTTTCTCAGAAACCACACTTGAGGCCGTCATGCTGTCTGGTTTTGCCCTATGTCATGTAACGGGCCGAGGCCTCAGCGAGGGTGATGGTTATCTCCTCTCAGTAGTAGAGGGGGACCCTGGGATATGTGGTCTCCAGTCTTTCTACTATATCAACATCTGGTTACACAGGGTTATAAAGAAAGAGAGAAGAATAAACCTGGGTTTTATTTAGTTTTCACAGTTTTGCCTATTAGCTTATTTTTTTGTTGCTAAATGTCACGCCCTGTCCATAGAGAGCCCTTGGTTCTCTATGGTGTAGTAGGTCAGGGTGTGACTAGGGGGTGTTCTAGTATGTCTATTTCTATGTTGGTGCTAATATGGTTCCCAATTAGAGGCAGCTGTTTATCATTGCCTCTGATTGGGGATCATATTTAGGTAGCCATTTCCCCACCTGTGTTTGGTGGGATATTGTTTATGTTTAGTTGCCTGTTGTCATGACTTCACGCTTCGTTGTTTCTTTATTGTTTTGTTTGTTTCACGGAGATTAAAAATATGTGGAACTAAACTCACGCTGCGCCTTGGTCCGCTCATTACGACGAACATGACACTAAATCTGTGTTTTTATGTGTATTTTCTTTGTAGTTCCTCTCTGTCATTGCTTATTTTGTTGTTGCAAATCAGTGTATTTCAGTGTATTTCCTCTATCTGGTCGTGCCTGTGCTTATTAAATCAACTGCAGTACAATCAACTCCCTAGATTCAGCAGGGGAGCAGGCCTGGACAGTGTTTGAATGGAACCGTGTCCTTGAGGTAGATGAGTTATGATGATGGGTTGTTTGTGTGATCTGATGGTACCAAGGGCAGTAAACAAACACTGCTGATCCAACATTCAAGGTTATACATTGAACATTGGCCGTGCTTGTCAATGTACCGACACACAAATATTCTGTCGTTTCCACACGTGAAACTACCCACAACATTCTCACGCTCTCCCTCCCTCCCTCCCCATATCAGGACTCGAAGCGCTCGGCGGAGATCGTACCATCGCCATCCCTTGACGTGTTCTTACCGGAGGATGAGGACAATCCGTATGAGTCCGTCACCACCGCGGTGACCCGCAAGCCCTGCTCGCTGGACATCGGCCTCTTCAACGCCTGCCCCCTCAACGGTAAGGACACACTCAGACCACCTGTTCAACAACCTCTGTATACTACATTCACCTCCGTCACCGTTGTCAGTACCCGCACTACTGTAGATTTTGAATATATACTACCGGTCACAAGTTTTAGAACACCTACTTATTCAAGGGTTCTTTATTTTTTACTATTTTCTGCATTGTAGAATAATAGTGAAGACATCAAAACTATGAAATAACACATGGAATCATATAGTCAACGAAAAAGTGTTATTCTTCAAATAGCCACCCTTTGCCTTGATGACAGATGTGCACTCTTGGCATTTTCTCAACCAGCTTCATGAGGTAGTCACCTGGAATGCATTTCAATTAACAGGTGTGCCTTGGTAATTTGTGGAATTTCTTTACGTCTTAATGCGTTTGAGCCAATCAATTGTGTCGTGACAAGGTAGGGTCGGTATACAGAAGTTAGCCCTGTTTGATAAAAGACCAAGTCCATATTATGGCAAGAACAGCTCAAATAAGCAAAGGGAAATGACAGTCCATCATTACTTTAAGACATGATGGTCAGTCAATACGGAAAATGTCAAGAACTTTGAAAGTTTCTTCAAGTGCAGTCGCAAAAACCATCAAGCGCTATGATGAAACTGGCTCTCATGAGGACCGTCACAGGAAAGGAAGACCCAGAGTTACCTCTGCTGCAGAGGATAAGTTAATTACAGTTACCAGCCTCAGAAATTGCAGCCCAAATAAATGCTTCATAGAGTTCCAATTGTGGAATTTCATATTTATGACTTCTTCACTATTATTCTACAATGTAGAAATAGTAAAAATAAAGAAGAACCCTGGAATGAGTAGGTGTGTTCACACGTTTGACTGGTACTGTATATAATGAAGTAATTACAGGAACAACGATGGTCATCTCCGTAACTACAGTCACCTCCGTTACCATCGGCTGCAGTTACCCCCGTCACCGCTGTCTGCACCGGCACAGCTGTTGGATGTGAATAAAAGAGATCTGGACTCAGTGATGTTTCATACTGTAGGATATCTGAAGATCAAGATTAACCCAACCTGTCACGCAGTCACCACTCAGCAGCGGGTCCACGTTCTCGTCGTCATTGACACCATATCCGCTCTGTCAGTGTGTGACCCGATGTTTGACGAGGGCATAGAGCTCCGTTCAGTTCTCAGCCGTCGCAGCACAGTGCCCAGGGTTCTCATTTTACTCTCTACCAATACCATGGTGGGCTACACCACGGGTTGTCCTGGCAACTGTGCCTCTACCACACTCCCAGTAAAAAGGTGGTGAGTCAGAGGTGGGTTGTCATGGTAACTGTGGTTGGATTAGTCGTGGTGAGAGTTAGGCTGTTTGTTTTTTGGCTGGATGTTGCTGTGTGATTGACTTCTAATGGGTGAAGGAAACCTACAATGCCGTTGTATACATCTCTGATGTGTGTGGAGCTTCTTCATTTCAGTCTACAAGGACAGTCGCTCCGAGTCACTCCTTCATACACACACAGACTTCAGAGGTGAGATTTCTCCGGGGGTCAGCTCAGGATAAGTGCTAACTAAACTAATCAGAGGAGTGCTGGGGGGAATCAGGGATTCCTGCATTTAGCCCAATCACTCAGATCTGTAATGAGACATGACTGTGAGCCACTCACACACTCTCTTTTCTGGAGAGAGAAAAGAAACAAGAGACAGAGAGAGAGAGTGTGAGAGAGACATGGAGAGAAAGCGAGAGAAGGAGCGACTGAAAGAGTGCGAGAGAGACATGGAACAAGGGGAAGAGCCCAGTCTGGGGCTGAACATTTCCCCAGTATTTTACAAATGATCCATCCCAAGAATAAATCATTTCTCTGGATAACTCTGTTTTTCCTGACAAAATTGCAAGCGTATAAAGCATATCAATATGTCTGGAATTGATTAGAGCTTTGATCAGCATGAAAATTCAAGCCTGATGCTACCTGAGCCTGATAAGCCATGCAGTAAAGCCATTTTATGAGCCATATATTAAAGCCATTTTATGAGCCATACATTAAAGACATTTCATGAGCCATACATTAAAGACATTTTATGAACCCAAGCACCAAAAAACCCAAATGATTGTGCCGTTATCCAAGACATAGCCTACGATATACAGTATAGGCTACCGCACATTACCCACAACAGAAGAACAAAGTCCATAGATGTAGCTAGCTATAGTGCATTCGGAAAGTACTCAGACCCCTTGACTTTTTCCACATTTTGTTACGTTACAGCCTTATTCTAAAATGTATTACATTGAAAACAGTTTACAATTGAAAACAGGTTTTTAGAAATGTTTGCAAATGTATGAAACATAAAAAACAGAAAATACCTTCTTTACATAACTATTCAAACCCTTTACTATGAGACTTGAAATTGAGCTCAGGTGCATCCTGTTTCCATCAGATCATCCTTGAGATATTTCTACAACTTGGAGTCCACCTGTGGTAAATTCAATTGATTGGACATGATTTGGAAAGGCACACATCTGTCTATATCAGGTCCCACAGTTGGCGATGCATGTCAGAGCAAAAAACAAGCCATGAGGTCAAAGGAATTGTCCGTAGAGCTCAGAGAAAGGATTGTGTCGGCACAGGTCTGGGGAAAGGTACCAAAAGATTTCTGCAGCATTGAAGGTCCCCAAGAACACAGTGGCCTCCATCATTTTTAAATGGAAGAAGTTTTGAACCACCAATAATCTTCCTAGAGCTGGCCGCCTGGCCAAACTGAGCAATTGGGGGAGAAGGGCCTTGCTCAGGGAGGTCACCAAGAACCCGATGGTCACTCTGACAGAGCTCCAGAGATCCTCTGTGGAGATGGTTGTCCTTCTGGAAGGTTCTCCCATCTCTGCAGCACTCTACCAATCAGTGGCCGGACCGAAGCCACTCCTCAGTAAAAGGCACATGCCAGCGCACTTGGAGTTTGCCAAAAGGCACCTAAAGGACTCTGACCATGAGAAATTCTCTGGTCTGATGAAATCAAACTCAACATGTTGTTGTGTTACTGCCTGAATTCAAAATGAATTAAAAATATATTTTTTCACACCCATCTACAATACCCCGTAATGACAAAGTGAATGTCTGATTTACACAAGTATTCACACCCCTGAGTCAATACTTTGTAGAAGCACCTTTGGCAGCGATTTAATTGAACCTTTATTTAACTAGGCAAGTCAGTTAAGAACAAATTCTTATTTCAATGATGGCCTAGGAACA